>NC_142794.1:104331056-104536189 GCF_049724085.1 Artemia sp. Qi Xiang Cuo | reverse complement strand
GCTGTGAGACAGAGTCAAACTTTAGCGTAAAGAGCGAGGCGTTGAGAGTAGAGATGACCCTATTGATCCTACGAGAACACCATATATGGGCATAAAGTCATTAGTGAGAATGATTGCGTAATCGGTCAATGACCTCCAGGTGTGTTTTTGGCACGCTCTCAGCGAATGTTATGCCGTCCAGGAATTTGGAACACCTGCGCTGTCAGTCATTAATCAAATTGTTTCCGGGGAATGTCTGACAGATGACGTCAAGTTAATTAATGTCTTTACATTTCCAAAGAGAAAAGTATCCGAGACAAAGTTTAATGTCTGACAGATGATGTCATGATTGATTGATTGACACGAAAGGGGAATTAATTTGTTGTTCTAAAGAGAATTGATTCACGAAAGGGAAATTAATTTGTTGACTTCTAACAAGAGAATTGATTCATGGGCAGATGTTTTGATCTTAGCGTAGGAAAAGGTTTCCAAATAATTTGAAATGCATTAACGCAGAGATACCAAACAAAGGAACATGTCGAAATTCCGTTTAGGGATAATTTTGGCGAAACCGTTTTAGCTATTTTATGGAATTATTTCGGCGAAACACCTAGAGACATTTTAAAAGGTGATTTTTGAAGAGATTTTGGAAGAGAATTTGAGTGTGGTCGTTATAATACACCAGTTTCAATTGAACAGTGTTGTGAGGTCCTCTACCCCAACCCCAAAGGTTCCGATACCCCTACCACAACCCCCAAGGACGCCCGTCGGCCACATAGGGTCTCTGGGCCTCCAAAGGACCCCCCCGGATCCCCAAAGACCCTCCCCAGTCCCCCAAAGGCTCATCCCGGTCCCCAAAGGTCCCCAGGCACCCAAAGGGACCCAGACCCTAAACAGGCCAGACCCGAGCCCCACAGGTCCGCCCCCGTCCCCCACGGTCCCCCCCACCCCCCAACGCCCTCCCCCCGCCCCCCAGGGCCCCCCCCCCCCCCCACGCCCTCCCCCGGTCCCCAAAGGCCCTCCCCGGGCTCCCATCGCCCCCCACGGGTCACGATTGCTATAACGATCACACGCACAAAGTCACAGTGACTCCCCGCTCACACAGGGCTCACCACGGACATCACCCGGCCCCCAAAGGTACAAAGGGATCCACATGCCCCCCCATACCCCCAAAGGCCCCACCCGGCCCCAAAGGACCCGATCCGTGCTCAAGAGCCTGCTCCCCCCCCCCGGACCCCCAAAGGTCCTCCCCCAGTCCCCAAACGACCTCACCAGGACCCACCGGTACCCCGGGCCACCAAAGGGCCCCAGACCCTAAAAAGGCCAAACCCGAGCCCCCAAAGGTCCTCCACCAGTCACAAACTGCCCTCTCCGGGTCCCACGGGACCTCCAGGCTCTCAAATGGCCCCACACCCTAAAAAGACCATACCTAAGCCCCCCAAAGGCCCTCACCGGTCCCCAAAGGTACACCCGACCCCCAAAAGACCTCCCCCACTCCCCCCCGGCCCTCCCCGCGCTCAACGGGAACCCCCAGGCCCCCCATGACGCTCCCCCAACCCAGTAGGACGTCTTCCGGAACTCAAAGGTCCCCCAGGCTCCCAAAGGCCCTCAGCTGGTCCTCAAAGGTCCACCGGGCTCCCAAAGGGACCCAAGACCCCCAACGGACCCACCGGGCCCCAAAGGACTCGATCCGTGCTCAAGAGCCCCCCCCCCCCCCGGACCCCCACAGCTCCACCACCAGTCCCTACCCGCCCTCTCCCGGTCCCAAAGGTCCACCAGGCCCCCAACCGGCCCCAGGCCCTACCAAATCCATACCCCCGCCCCCACACGTCCTCCACCAGTCCCCAAAGGCCCTCACCCGGTCCCAAAGGACAACCCGGCACCCAAAGGGCCCCAGACCCTAAAAAGACCATACCCGAGCCTCCCAAAGGCCCTCACCGGTCCCCAAAGGTCCACCGGGCTCCCAAAGGGACCGCCGGCCCCCCAAAGGGTCCCCCGGACCCCAAAGGTCCTCCACAGGTCCGCAAGGGTCGCCCAGACCCCCAACGGACCCACCGGGCCCCAAAGGGTCCACTGGGCTCCCAAAGGCCCTCCCCCGGTCCAAAAAGGTCCCGCGGGCTCGAAGGAAGCCTTCCCCGAAGGAGGCCTCCGGTAGTCAAAGGACCACCAGGCTCCACACGGAAACACTGGACCCCCCAAAGGTACTCACCAGGTCCCCACACGTCCAGCCGGCTCCCACCGTGTACCCCGGACCCCAAAGGACCAACCCCGGACCACAAGGGTCGCCCCGACCCCCAAGGGACCCACCGGGCCCCATAGGGTCCACTGGGCTCCCAAAGGCCCGCCCCCGGTCCACAAAGGTCCCGCGGGCTCCCAAAAGACCACTCAATCCTCAAGGGCCCCCGGATCGCCAAACGCCCTCCCTGGGCCACAAAGGTCCTTCCCCGGTCCCCATACATGCACACAAAAACTTACAAACACACAAAAACTTACACACACACACAAAAACTTACACACACACACGAAAACTTACACACACACGACAAAACTTACACACACACACACACAAACACACACACACACACACACAAAAACTTACACATGCACACGAAAACTTACATGCAGACAAAACTTACACTCACGCAAAAACTTACACACACACACACACACAAAACTTACACACACACACACACACACAAACACGAAAACTCACACACACACGACAAAACTTACACACACACACAAAAATTACACCCACACACACACACACAAAAACTTACACATGAACACAAACACACACTCACACACACACACACACACACACACAAACTTACACATGACACACAAAAACTCACACACACACACATCACACACACACACACACACACACACACACACACACACACACACAGACACACACACACACACACACACACACACACACACACACACACACACACACACACACACACACACACACACACACACACACACACACACACACACACACACACACACACACACACACACACACACACACACACACACACACACACACACACACACACACACACACACACACACACACACACACACACACACACACACACACACACACACACACACACACACACACACACACACACACACACACACACACACACACACACACACACACACACACACACACACACACACACACACACACACACACACACACACACACACACACACACACACACACACACACACACACACACACACACACACACACACACACACACACACACACACACACACACACACACACACA
Organism: Artemia sp. Qi Xiang Cuo; assembly: GCF_049724085.1. Classification (NCBI taxonomy): domain Eukaryota; kingdom Metazoa; phylum Arthropoda; class Branchiopoda; order Anostraca; family Artemiidae; genus Artemia; species Artemia sp. Qi Xiang Cuo. The sequence goes on along the minus strand of NC_142794.1, from coordinate 104,532,897 downwards.
CACACACACACACACACACACACACACACACACACACACACACACACACACACACACACACACACACACACACACACACACACACACACACACACACACACACACACACACACACACACACACACACACACACACACACACACACACACACACACACACACACACACACACACACACACACACACACACACACACACACACACACACACACACACACACACACACACACACACACACACACACACACACACACACACACACACACACACACACACACACACACACACACACACACACACACACACACACACACACACACACACACACACACACACACACACACACACACACACACACACACACACACACACACACACACACACACACACACACACACACACACACACACACACACACACACACACACACACACACACACACACACACACACACACACACACACACACACACACACACACACACACACACACACACACACACACACACACACACACACACACACACACACACACACACACACACACACACACACACACACACACACACACACACACACACACACACACACACACACACACACACACACACACACACACACACACACACACACACACACACACACACACACACACACACACACACACACACACACACACACACACACACACACACACACACACACACACACACACACACACACACACACACACACACACACACACACACACACACACACACACACACACACACACACACACACACACACACACACACACACACACACACACACACACACACACACACACACACACACACACACACACACACACACACACACACACACACACACACACACACACACACACACACACACACACACACACACACACACACACACACACACACACACACACACACACACACACACACACACACACACACACACACACACACACACACACACACACACACACACACACACACACACACACACACACACACACACACACACACACACACACACACACACACACACACACACACACACACACACACACACACACACACACACACACACACACACACACACACACACACACACACACACACACACACACACACACACACACACACACACACACACACACACACACACACACACACACACACACACACACACACACACACACACACACACACACACACACACACACACACACACACACACACACACACACACACACACACACACACACACACACACACACACACACACACACACACACACACACACACACACACACACACACACACACACACACACACACACACACACACACACACACACACACACACACACACACACACACACACACACACACACACACACACACACACACACACACACACACACACACACACACACACACACACACACACACACACACACACACACACACACACACACACACACACACACACACACACACACACACACACACACACACACACACACACACACACACACACACACACACACACACACACACACACACACACACACACACACACACACACACACACACACACACACACACACACACACACACACACACACACACACACACACACACACACACACACACAAAATCAATCTGTTAACTATAATGGGGTCTGTATAAATTACAGTAAAATTAATTTCTTTACTCACTAAGAATATAAAAGAATAACTTACTTCTTGCGTGTAGCTTCCGTCAATAATCCTTTTGTTTGAATGCATCATTATATTTCAAATACCAATTCTGAACTAATAAAATAATTCATTGTTGGAGTATTTTATATCCGTGTTCAAGGTTAAACATAAGTCAAACACACCTAACAAATTAAATAACAAATTAAATTACAGAAAGAATTTCACAATGTCATACAAAGGAAACGAATCACTACCATGAAAACATCACACACTTTGAACAGAAATAACAGCACGAATTTTTCATGGTGGTTGAATCCGGTCATTACACTGTCTGCTTGCATTGGCGGGAGACACTCTGCTACCTTATATTATAGATATGTGGGAGTACTGTGCGCTTGAAACTTTTATAGCTATATGGGGGGACTGCGCGCTTGAAACTGTTATATCTATACTACTATCATCAGCCCTACTCACTGTCTATGTACCCCATCCTTCTATAAACAAGAGTCAAAATCTTGCACAGACAGCCTCAAGCCTATTACCTCCTACCCATTATTTATTCATGCCTACAAATATTATGCTACTACGGGGAGGCTACCCATAATAGATAAATTAGCTAGGAAGAGGTTTTTCAGCCCAAAGACACCCATCAATACATACCAAGCCCAGAATAATTGTCCATTAGTCAGAATCCCGTGCGAATGCTGTGTCGTCTACTAGGCTATAATTTCCTCGAGGTGTGCCACTGCTCAAGTAGGAATAGAGTTGACCGCAAGGTCCCCAGTCTTGCAGGTTCCCCGAAAAGGTCGAGGCAGCCCTATGCAAAGGCCGTTGTCCATAGATCCGGATCTTACGCACAAGATCTGGATCTTACACAATATTCAATAGAAAACAGTTTAATGCAAAAACAGATTGGTTACTAGGCTGCAAAACACCAAAGAACTAGTGAGTAATCATTATTAAACTTATCATTTAATCAAATGATCTAACTAGCATAAAGTTGCGATACTGTACACTAAAAATACTAATTTTAATCTTTCTGCAATTTTTCTCTTTCTTCTTTTTCAAGTCCCCTCTTGGTTTTCATTTTTTGTAGTTCAGCTGGGTCTCCCAGCCCTAAGGTGGAGCTTGTCTCCCCGTGTGCCTTTTCTTTCTTGGGTTTCTTTGGTCGAGGTGGCAAACACACAAATTCATCTAACCTATAGCTGGCTGCTGTTTCACTTTCATGTCAAGGTGTTGCAAGCAGTCTTGAAAAAGGGTTTAACTGTTCATATGCAGCTCTTGAGATTTTTGCTACTATTAAACTGCTCTATTACCTCATGTTCTTTTGATGTATCTTTATCCATTACCTAAGAAAGTTCATTATTTTGCAAATAAAATCCCCTATCGTCAGTGCTCAGGACAGGATCTAGGGTGGCAAGCACCCTGGGAAGCAGCAACATAAGCTAAAGAGTAAATTACAAAGAAACACTTCCCAAAAGAAGGACTAATTCAATGTTTAAAATTTTCAAAATTACAATACCCAAGTATTTGTCAAGCATAGTTATACGTTTTAGTAGTCTCTGTCCTTTCCCTCCTGTTTTCCTTTAAAGTTTCATTGAAACTAAGGATGTATTGAGATAAAAAGCAATGTAATGGGCATACGAAAGGCTTCAATGGTTGTTTGTTGCCCAGCTAGGTAGATTTCCTTGTTAATGCTTTTCAGAGTTTCTAGGGGTACCAGCTCATGAAAACAAAGGGATACAACAGTTTTGCTATTTTTTTAATGAAGACACAAAAAAGGTGCTTTTCAAAATCAATGTAGTATGTTCTAGCATACAAGCCTAATGACAAAGTGACACTTTTACGTTGTTTAATCCTTGATTTAATTGAATCGATTTAAATTAGAGTATAGATAGGACTATTTTATCATATTAATTACCAAACACCATTTATGATGAGCTATATCGGTCCTTTATGTAATAAGAGACGAAATTCAAAACAATTAAGTAGCTAACTAAGTCCAATGTATGGAATGGTTTGTTATTTTAGTGGTTGTCTTTTCATGTAATTTTTTTCTTTGAATAGTAAGAGACGAAACTCAAGCCATATAGTAGCTAAGTCAAATGTATGCAGTGGTACGTTATAGCAATGATTTTCTTTTAATGTAAAGAATTACAAAATTAAAATTATTGTTCAGACATCATAAATATTTTTGCAGTTTGCAGTGAAATAAAAATATTTTATTTAAAATTTGAGGAATTATTCTAGTTTTAGTAAACGAATAAATTTTTTTTAAACCCCCGAATATTACTATATTTTACATAATAATGGACAGTTAATACAAAAAAACCGTATCGACAAACATCCTTTTACACTTACATCATTACTCTGTATTGAAACAGTTCTGAAATTAAAGTGGTAAGCTTTAAGCTAAATTAAATAAAAATGTTTTTCAACTAATAGTAAAAGGCAACATTAAAACTTAAAACAAACAGAAATTATTCTGTACTTGAAGGGGGTTTCCCCCTCCTCAATCCCTTACTCTTCATGCTAAGCTATAGTTAGGTATTTTTGAATATGATTTTTCCACAGAACTGTGTATATACAGATAAATAGATTTCAAACATTAGATTTCAGATTTAGATTTAGATTTCATAGATTTCAGTATTTCAAACACTATACCAGCGGTAAGATTTGAACCCACGCCTCCGAAGAGACTGGTGGCTAACACCAGTGCCATGGACCACTTGGCCAGGCTGCCTCTCATAAATAATTTATATGTGAATTTGGGCTGCAGCAGTAGCTAGCAACCTAGTAAGAGACGATCAGTCTAATGCTAAGAAATATAACAAAACTCCTAAAAATAGAGTCAGATCGACACAAAAGTACATCATTAGAACTACCTTGTCTGAAACCCTACTAGATACTCTTTCCTGTTTGTAATCAGTTTATTATCCTTATAATAAAGAGCAAACTCTTGCCTATACTAGATTAGATACTCAACTTAATTGTAGTTAATGATATAGCAATGATATGGTTTTTACATTAAGTCCGAGTTGCAGCGGTATCCGGGTTTCAGCGGTAGCTAGCAACCTATTAATAGACGATCACGTCCAATGTTGAGAAATCTAAAAACCAATAGTTCCTAGAAAAGGAGTCAGATCAAATTCAAAAGTACTCCATTAGAACCGCATTGTCCGAAACCCCTGTAAAGTAAACTTTCTGTCCCTTAGCTTGACTAGCAAGGGAAATATATTGGCTTGAAAATCAAGAAAAGTGGCAGCTACAACAACATTCTGCTTAAACGGGATATTTTTTTCCTTTTTTTGTCTTTTGTATCAAGAGATAGCTTGGTACTGGAACATCTTAGAGGGTTGTTCAATAGCTCATTTTAAAGAAAATTAATTGGGTTAAAAACCTTTTGTAACTTAAATAAATTATTTCTAAAAGAGAATAAATTTTTCCACCAAAAACTACATTTTTGATGTCTTTTCACACTGCAGTCTTTCAAACATAATCGTATACCAGCGGTAAGATTTGAAGCCACACCTCCGAAGAGACAGGTGGCTTACACCAGTGCCTTAGACCACTCGGCCAGGCTACTTCTCATAATTTAGGTTGCAGCAGTAGCTAGCAACCTAGCAAGAGACGATCAGTTCAATGCTAAGAAATATAAAAACCCAAAACTCCTAAAAATAGAGTCAGATCAAAACAAAGGTGCATCATTAGAATTACCTTGTCTGAAACCCTACTAGATAAGTTAGAGCTATAACGTGAATAGAAAAACACGATATTATGTTGTGGTTTCTGAAGACGTCATGAAATAATATCATTATGCCATGACATCATCACGAAATAAAATCATTACGCCGTGACGTCATAATTACTATGTAAGAAGCGTCAGAACTGTAAATGTTCTCATTCATAATTACATAATTTATATTAAAGAACGATCATTGAAATAACAAACCATTGCATACATTGGACTTAATTAGCTACTTGATTGTTTGAGGTTCGTCTCTTACTATTTCAAATTAAGAAAAAGCCGTAGGCTTTTTCCTGTTTGTAATGATGCAGCATAAAATTGATTTTGATTATTATTATATAGAACGATCTCTCACCCATAGAAACTGATATGTGGTGGTTCCAGGGGCTGCTGGAGCATAATAAAGAACGACATCTAGCCTAGGTTAACTTTTCATCCGAGTTGCAGCGGTAGCTAGCAACCTAGCAAGAGACGATCACGTCCAATGTTAAAAAATATAAAAACCCCTAACTCCTGAGAAAAGAGTCAGATCAAAACAAAAATTATATCATAAGAACCACCTTTTCCAAAACCCCTATTAAGGAAACTTATCACTTTTTGGCTTGAATAACAAAGAAAATATATTGTTACATAAAGGACCTATATAGCTTATAATAATTGGTGTTGGTCAAATATTATTACAGTTAAGAACATTCGGGTTAAATCTGTACCTAGCAACCTAGTAAGAGACGATCCCGCCCCATAGTAAAAACTAAAGTAACCCTTAGCTCCTCAAAAAAGAATTGGATCAAAACAAGAAGCACACTATTAGAAATTGCTTGTTCAAAACTTCTACATAGCAAACTTACCGTTATGTGGCTTGAACATCAAAGAAAATATATTGGCATGAAAATCAAGAATAATTAACTTTAACCACGATGTTCTCCACAAACGGCATGTTTTTTTTCTTTCTAATTTTTCTTTCTCCTTAGCTAGCTGGGCACTTGAAAATCATGGAGAGCTCTATAATAGCTCATTTTAAAGGAAATTGTTATATTTAGGGCCTAATGTAATTAAAAACAAAATAGTTTTTAAAGTAGAATCAATTTTGTCAAAAAACTGTATTTTTGATGCATTTTCATGCTGCAGTCTTTTCAAAGATATTTGAAATTTGAAGCAATCAAACAGTTTATGGTAATGAGCTCTATAGTGATAATCGCTACTTGACTCAATAGTAATTCGGGTTGCAACGGTAGCTTGCAACCTAGTAAGACACGATAACGTCCAATGTTAGGAAATATAAAACCTCTAACTCCTAAAAACAGAGGCAGATCAAAACAATAAGTTCACCATTAGAACTACCTTGTGCAAAAAACCTATAAAGAAAACTCATCGCCTTTTGGCTTAAATAACAAAGATAATATATTGGCTTTAAAATTAAGAAAACTGACTTTAACCACGTTATTGTCCACAAACAGCGTATTTTTTTCTTTCTTCTTTTCCACAGGTAGCTTGGCACTGGAACATCGTAGAGATTTATTCAATAGCTAATTTTTAAATAATTCTCTAGATTCGGTGATATTTCAACTTAATTTTTTTTAATAGAATCAATTTCTTATGAACAAATTAATTTTTTATTTACGATATTGATCAATGACGTCATAGTTGTTGGATGTAGTTAGTACATAATAACTACCCGACGTGATATTTAATATGTATATCCAGAATAAAAAATTCATTTTTTTTATATATTTTATTTTACAGTTTAGAATCGCTAAAGTTATAATGTAAACTAAAAAAATATATATGATATCTGAACAGTAATTTTAATTTTTTATTCAAACAAACAAAATACCTGAAAATTGAAAAGTTAGTTTTATTTTTTGTTAAGTTATTAGTACTTGATATGAGACAAAATTATAAGAGAATAATTAAAATAGTAATAAGATGTCTTCTAAGCGAGTTATACGTAATTTAAAAAAGCAGTACTACACAAAAAAACGGAGATCGCATCTTGAAGAGAGAAAAGGAAACGTATTCAACCAACAAGGTGTACCCAGATGCGAAAATTTGTAGACATGTTGATGCAAAAGTTTGTACACATTCAAAAATTGAGAAATTCGAAAAAGGGCTACTCGGGAGAATCTTTCCGTGGAGGATGTTTCTTTGGGGTAAGGGATATTTCTATAAAGGGGGCACCTGATTTCCAAGCATTATTTAAAAAACGATCAGAAATTAAATTAAAAAAAAACAAGTTTTTTCAACTGAAAAGAAGAAGCAACATTAGAACTTAAAACGAACAGAAATTATAACGCATATAAGGGGGCTCTCCTCCAAGTCAATACCTCGCTCTTTACGCTACATTTTTTTAGTGCTTTCAAGAAAGCTATCTATTCTAATTAAATGGCCTTTGTGATGCAGGGGTTGGGGAATTAAACTTTTTAACTTTTAACACAAAGAACGTGGTATTGCCTAAAGGGGAGAACCCCCTCATATACGTAATGACACATACGTAATAAAGAAACAATAAAAAAACAAGCGATACGGCTCAATAGTAATCGAAACTTTTAAAGACGGAATTTTGATGTCAATAAATGTATCAAAAGAATGGGTTTATAATGTTGATTCTAAATACATAACCTTTATTAAATTTAGTATTACTCATCAAAGGCTACGAGCCTGAGAAAATCTACCTGATTTCTACCTGATTTGCAGAACCCCTTATATGCGTTATAATTTCTGTTCCTTTGGAGACATTCGAACAAAAGAGTGAGGAAAGCTATAATAATGATAAAGATTACCGAAATAAACATAAGAAAATAGTTGCGAATAGAATAATAGGTAGATAGGGGGGGGGGGTGTCAAAAGCTATAATGAAAAAATTAAAACCTCTGCAAGGTTGTACCGAAGAACACATAAGGACAAAGGGAAGAATTACATTCCAAAATACAAGAAGATGGAAAAAATGCAGGCTAATGTTCGCAAATTGAGAAACATTTTACGTATGTTTAACGAGAATCGCGAAAAATATTCAAAATTACAAATTAAAATTCTCTTTGAAAGAGCAGATGCTGTTGAAAAGTCAGTTAGAAATGCTCTTGCGGAACTTCATAGTAATATCCAAAAGAAATCCTGCCAGTTTAATGAAAAGCTTCCAAGGTATGAACTGTTAACATTGGAGAAGTTTATAGATGTAAGGGGAAATAATCCACAACACAGTGAATATGCGGAGGCGTACTTCTTAGAAACTTCGTATATTAATTTTGGAAGGATTATATTAAAAGACGATCATTGGAATAACAAATAATTGTACATATTGGAATTAGATAGGTAGTTGATTGCTTGAGGTTCTTCTCTTACTATTTCTAAGAAGAAAAAGCCTTAGGGTATTTCCTGTTCGTATTCAGTTTATTATCCGGGTTCCAGGGGTAGCTAGTTATATTAAGGAACTATCTGTAGCCCATAGTAATTAAAAAAAGGGATTATTTTGTAGATGATTATCGTAATCATATTTGTTAATCCGAGTTGCAGAGGTAGCTAGCAACCAAATAAGAGAAGATCAAGTCCTATGTTAAGAAATATAATATCTTATAACTCCTAAAAATATCTGGGTTGCAGTGGTAGGAAGCAACAAAGTAAGAGAAGATCGAGTCCTACGTTAAGAAATATATTAACGTATAACTCCTAAAAATATCTGGGTTGCAGTGGTAGGAAGTAACAAAGTAAGAGAAGATTGAGTCCTACGTTAAGAAATATATTAACGTATAACTCCAAAAAATATCTGGGTTGCAGTGGTAGGTAGCAACAAAGTTAGAGAAGATCACATCCAATGATAAGAAATATAATAACCCAAGACTTGTAAAAAAAGAGTCAGGTGAGAAGTTACATTAAAAGACAATCATTGGAATAACAGACCATTGCATACATTAGACTTTGTTAGCCACTTGATTGTTCGAGGTTGTCTCTTACTATTTTGAAGAAGAAAAAGCGAAAGGTTTTTCCCAGTTTTCAAATCGTTCGTGGTAATGAACTGTATATTCAGAGTGACTCGTCTCAAAAGTAACCAAAACTCTAAAAAAAACGCTTATAAAAAAAGAAGTGCAATGGAAAATATTCGACAACACAGTAAATATACGCTCTACATTCAAGAAAAGAAGTGCGACAATGTTGTTTTTCTAACTATTACTATATTAAAGAACAAACTGTACTCCATAGTAAATGATATCTTAGTTCCAGGAAAAGCTAGCAACCTTGTAATAGTCGATCACGTCCAATATTAAGAAATGTTATAACCCATAAATTATTTAAAAGTAAATTAATTGGATTCAAAATAATTTGCTACTAAAATAAAATAATTTTAAAAGAGATTAAATTTTTCCACTAAATACTGCATTTTTGATGTCTTTTCAGGATGCAGTTTTTCCAAAGATATTTGATTTTTGTATATAAATCATAATTGCATAACAGCGGTATGATTTGAACCCACACCCCCTAAGAGACTGGTAGCTAACACCAGCGTCCTGGACCACTTGGCCACGCTGCTTTGAATCACTAGATATATGAATTCTGTTTGAAGCAGTAGCTGGCAACCTAATAAGAAATGCTCAGTCCAATGCTAAGAAACATAAAAAGCCACATAGCGATAGGTTTGCTATATAGAATTTTCGGAAAAAGCGGTTCTAATATTGTAATTTTGTTTTGATCGTAAACTTTTTTCAAAGGTTATGGGATACTTTAGTTATGCTAAGGGGCATGATCGTCTCTTACTAGGTTGCTGGATACCACTGCAAGTCAGATGTTCTTTACAGTATTAATAATTGATAAACACTCTTTATTATGAGCTATAGGCTATAGATTCTTTTATGTAAATTACTAATTCTAATGTATCCAAGGGCTTATTATTGCAACTTGGATTAACAAATATGATTAAAACAATCATCAACATAATAATCCTTTCTTTTCAATTATCATGGGCTACAGATAGCTCCTTAAGGTAACTAACTACCACTGCAACCTGTATAATAAACTGATTGCAAACATGATAAAGCCTACGGCTTTTCTTCTTTGAAATAGTAAGAGACGAGCTTCAAACAATAAAGTACCTAACTAATTCCAATGTATGCAATTGTTTGTTATTCCAATGATCGTCTTTCAATAATGTAGTAAGAGACAATCACTTCCAATGTTATGAAATGTATAAACCCATAGCTCCTAAAAAAGGACTCAGATCAAACCACAAAGTACACCATTAGAACAGTCTTGTTTGACACCCCTGCACTGGAAACTTTATTTCCTTTGGTTTGAACAGCAAGAGAAATATATTGGCTTGTAAATCAAGAAAATTGACTTTAACCACGTTATTCTCCACAAACGGCATATTGTTTTCTTTCTCTTTTTTTTCTTTTCCACAGATAGCTTGGCACTGGAACATCGTAAAGAGCTGTTCAATGGCTCATTTTAAAGGAAATTAATTGGGTTAAAAATCTGTTATAACTAAAACAAATATTTCTAAGAGAGAATAAGTTTTTCCACTAAAACTGCATTTTTGATGTCTTTTCATACTGCAGTCTTTTCAAAGATATTTGATTTTTGTACATAAATCATAATCGTGTACCAGCGGTATTATTTGATCCCAATTACGTAAAACACCGATATAGTTCCTCATAAATGGTATTTGTTGATACTGTTTTATCTTATATAAATTGTCCATTATTATGTAAAATGCAATATTTTTTGGGGGGGAGGTAGGTTAACAAAAATTTATTTGTTTACTGAAACTAGAATAATTCCTGAAAATTTTATTTAACTGCAAACTGCAAAAATATTTATGATGTCTGAACAATAATTTAAATTTTGTAATTCATTACATTTAAAGACAATCATTGCTATAACGTACCACTGCATACATTTGATTTAGTTAGCTACTTGACTGCTTGAGGTTCGTCTCTTACTACTCAAAGAAGAAAAAGCCGTAGGCTTTTTCCTGTTTGTAACTTTATCACGTCCAATGTTAAGAAATATAAAAACCCATAATTCCTAAAAATATACATTAAAGGACCATCTATTGTCCATAGTTTACAGTAAAGAACGCCATATACACAGGGTCTAGTAAATAACAAACTCTAAATTATGGCATAGTTGAAGCAGTTGTTGTAATTATCCGGGTTGCAGTGGTAGCTAGCAACCTAGTAAGAGACGTCACGTCCAATGTTAAGAAATATAATTACCCATAGCTCCTAGGAAAGGATTCAGATCAAAATACAAAGTACGCCATTAGAACCGCCTTGTTCAAAACCCCTGCATTGGAAACTTTCTGTCATTTGGCTTGAACAGCAAGGGAAATATATTGGCTTGAAAATCAAGGTATTTGACTTTAACCACGTAATTCTCCACTAACAGCGTATTTCTTTTTTATTTCCCTTTTTTTGTCTTTTCCACAGATAGCTTGCCACTGGAACATCGTAAAGAGTTGTTCAATGGCTAATTTTAAAGGAAATTAGTTGGGTTGAAAAATTGTTAAAACTGTAATAAATTATTTCTAAGAGAGAATAAAATTTTCCACTAAAAAATTTGATGTCTTTTCTCATATTGCAGTCTTTTCAAAGATATTTGACTTTTGTACATAAATCATAATCGTTTACCATCGGTAAGATTTGAACCCATTTACGTAAATGACCGATATAGTTCCTCATAAATGGTGTTTGTCGATACGGTTTTTTATATAAATTGTCCATTATTATGTAAAATGCAGTAATTTTGGGGGGTTTTAACACAAATTTATTTGTTTACTGAAGCTAGAATAATTCCTGAAAATTTAAAATAGTGGTTCATCCTGGATCATTACTATAAAAATATCAAGCCTTCCAATCACTTTAGAGTATTAAAAAAGAGCAATAACCCTTTCAATTTCCAATCGAATAAACCCTTTTTGAGTTTCAACGCCAATACTTTCTAAAAACACCTTAAATGCCACGAGGGCATAAATTACAACTCATACCTTGAGGGCTGTGAGAAGATTGTCATCCTCAAAGACCTAATTTCCAGAACTTTCAACTACATTAAACAAAACGGCTATCTCAAAGTATTTATTGGATATGTTTGGGAAATGGTGAGCGTGAGAGGGGGGTTACCTGCTCTCCAATCACTTTTGACTCTTAAAAAGGCACTAGCCGTTTCAATTTTCAATCGAATGATTCCTTTTGAAGTTTCTACGACAGCGCTTTCAATAAGAACCTTATTTGCCCCCAAGGAAAACTTACAACTCTTGCTCTGAGAGCTGGGGGTTGTCATCCTCAAAGACCTAATTTCCATAACTTTCAACTATGTTGAAGAAGATTGCTATTTCAAAATTTTGATTGGATGAATTTGGGGAAATGGTGGGTGTGAGAGGGGCGTTAGCTGCTCTCCAACTACTTTCAACTATTTAAAAAGGTACTAGCCCTTTCAATTTACAATCGAATGAGCCTTTTTTTAAGTTTTTACGACAAAGCTTTCTATAAAAACCTTATATACCCCAGGGCATAACTTACAACCCTTGCCCTGATTGCAGTGAGAGGGTTGTCACCCTCAAAGACATAATTTCCGGACCATTCAACTACGTTGAACAAAATGGTTATCTTAAAATTTTTATCGGATGTGTTTGGGGAAATGGTGGGCGTGAGAGGGGGGCTACTTGCCCTCCAATCACTTTCGACTATTAAAAAGGGCACTAGCCGTTTCAATTTCCAATCGAATTATTCCTTTTTGAATTTTCTCCAACGCTTTCTATTAAAAAAAAAACTTATATACCCCTAGGGTATAACGTACAGCCATTGCCCTGAGGGTTATGGGGATAGTGCAATCCTCAAAAACATAAGTTCTTGAATATTTAACTACGTTGAACAATATGGCTATCTCAAAATTTTGATATCTAAAAATTCATTAAAAAGGGCACTAGCCATTTCAATTTCCAATCAAATGAACCATTTTTGAAGTTTCTAGGACAACGGTTTCTATAATAACCTTATATACCCAGATGGCATAACTTACAACCATAGTCTTGAGGACTGTGGGGGGGGGGGTGTCAAACTCAAAGACCTAATTTCCAGAACTTTCAATAACGTTGAACAAAATGGCCATCTCAAAAGTTTGATTGGATCTGTTTGGGGAAAAAGTGAGCGTGAGAGGGGGATCAGCTGTCCTCCAATCACTTTTGACTGTGAAAAAGAGCACTAGCCCTTTGAATTACCAATCGAATAAGCCTTTTTTGAAGTTTCTGCGACAACATTTTCCACAAAAAATCTTATATGCCCCAGGGCAAAACTCAAAACCCTTACCCTGAGGGATGTAGGGGAGTGTTCTCCTCATAATATAATTTCTATTTGAAAATCAATTAATCTGAACAAAATGGCTATCTGAAAATTTTGATTGGATGTGTTTGGGGAAATGGTGGGCATGGAAGGAGTGTTATTTGCCATCCAATCACTTCCGAATATTAAAAAGGGCACAAGACCCTCCAATTCCCAATTGAAAGAGCCCTTTTCGAAGTTTCTACGACACCTCCTTCGATACGAAGTGCCCTGGTCTAAAGATGAAAAAAAAACAAAAATAATTCATTGTGCCAACATCGTTCTTTACTTAGGCAACGTGAATGCGCAGTTTCATTTGGAATATTATTTGACTTCATTTCCACTTATTTTTGGCTTAATGGAGCTCCTTACTTTTCTTTGATACACTTGTTTCGAGGAAAGTTTTTTACTTAATTTCCGTTCATTTTTTATTTACATTGTCTTTTTCATGGGAAAAATAATAATATTTTCTATCTCTTCAGTTTTTTTTCTATAAGAATCCATAGTTTTGGTTGCTATTTGTATGTTGGAGAAAGCTTTTCAACAATTTTTAATCCTGTCACAAACAGTATGTTATAATTTAATTTTATACCTCCTGAAGTTGACCTAAAAAATAAAACAATATCATTACCAAAAGATTATATCTATGCTCTTTGACAACCTAGATACACTTACACTCTTTCTAGTAATTTAAATTGTTAGAACAGAAGTAGTAATAATATTAGCCCCAACAGTTTTAACTTAATACTCCCAGTCATTCTCGACATATTTCTGAGGCTTCTTAATGTTAACATAAGCACAATGCTTTTTGATTTAGTTTAAAGCAACATTCCGTTTTAGAGCATAATTGGTCAATTACACGATTTTGGGGGATGACATACTCAATATTTTTAAAGACATAGTTGCTCAGCCGTTCTACAATGCTGAACAAAATAGCTGTCTCAAAAATTTTTACTGGATGTGTTTGGATAATGAATGAGCTTGAGAGATTACATTAAGGAACTATCTGCAGCCCATAGTAATTAAAAAAAGGGATTATTTTGTAAATGATTATTGTAATCATATTTGTTAATCCGAGTTGTGTAATAAGAGACGAAACTCAAACAATTAAGTAGCTAACTAGGTCCAATGTATGGAATGGTTTGTTATTTCAGTGGATGTGTTTTAATGTAATTTTCTTCTTTGAATAGTAAGAGACGAAGCACGAGCCATATAGAAGCTAACTAAGTCAAATGTATGCACTGGTACGTTATAGCAAGGATCATCTCTTAATGTAATGAATTACAAAATTGAAATTATTGTTCAGACATCATAAACATTTTTGCAGTTTGCAGTTAAAAAAAATTATTTTATTTATAATTTCAGGAATTATTCTATTTTCATTAAACGAATGAATTTTTTTTAAACCCCCTAATATTACTGTATTTTACATAATAATAGACAGTTAATATAAAAAAAGTATCGACAAACATCCTTTCTGAGAAATATATCGGTCCTTTATGTAAATGTTTGCCATCTTCTTGTATTTCTGAATGTAATTTTTCCCTTTGTCCTTATGCGTTCTTCGGTACAACCTCGCAGAGAATTTAATTTTTTCATTATAGATTTTGTCACCCCAGTAACGCTACTTGATCTTTTGTTTGACTGTCTCAATTTTTGGATGTTTATAATCTTCATCATCTTCATCATCTTCAATCTTCTTATAATTTTCAGATAATCTTCATCTGAGAACTATATCGGTCCTTTATGTAAATTTTTGCCATCTTCTTGTATTTCTGAAGGTAATTTTTCCCTTTGTCCTTATGCGTTCTTCGGTACAACCTCACAGAGAATTTAATTTTTTCATTTTAGATTTTGTCATCCCAGTAACGCTCCTTGATCTTTTCTTTGGCTGTCTCAATTTTTGCATGTCCATAATCTTCATCATTGTGATAACACATCTTGCTGTTTTATTTTGCTCTCTCAACTATTACTTCTCGATACGCCTGGTCGGTTGAATACCTTTGTTTTGCTCTCTCAATTATTGCTTCTCGATACGCCTGGTCGGTTGAATACCTTTGTTTTGCTCTCTCAATTTTTACTTCTCGATGCGCCTGGTCGGTTGAATACCTTTGCTTTTCTCTTTTCAAGATACTATCTCTGTTGTTTGTGTAGTACTGTTTTTTCAAATTGCGTATAGCTTGCTTTGATAAAACCATTATTCTAATCAAGAAAGAGAGAATTTACATCTGTGTCGTTCTTAAGTAGTAATTATGACGTCATGGCGTAATGATTTTATTGACGTCAAGGCGCAATATTATTTCATGACATCATCAGAAACAACAATATAACTTCGTGTTTTTCTGTTCACATCATAGCTCTAATATAAAACTACGACATTCATTATTGATCTAGTAGGGTTTCAGACAAGGTAGTTCTAATGATGTACTTTTGTTTTGATCTTACTCTATTTTTAGGAGTTTTGTTATATTTCTTAGCATGGGACTGATCGTCTTTTACTAGGTTGCTAGCTACTGCTGCAACCCAAATTCATATACATATTTATTTATGAGAGGCAGCCTGGCCGAGTGGTCCAAGACACTGGTGTTAGCCACCAGTCTCTTCGGAGGCGTGGGTTAAAATCTTACCGCTGGTATACGATTATGTTTGAAAGACTGCAGTGTGAAAAGACATCAAAAATGCAGTTTTTGGTGGAAAAATTTATTCTCTTTTATAAACAATTTATTTTAGTTACTATAGATTTTTAACCCAATGAATTTCCTTTAAAATGAGCTATTGAACAACCCTCTACGATGTTCCAGTGCCAAGCTATCTGTGGAAAAGAAAAATAAAGAAAAGAGAAAAAAATATCCCGTTTGGGGAGAATAACGTGGTTGAAGTCAAGTTTCTTGATTTTCAAGCCAATATATTTCCCTTGCTGTTCAAGCCATGGGACAGAAAGTTTCCTATACAGGGGGTTTCGGACAAGGCGGCTCTAATAGTGTACTTTTTGTTTTGATCTGACTCCTTTGTTAGGAACTATGGGTTTTTATATTTCTTAACATTGGAAGTGATCGTCTCTTACTAGGTTGCTAGCTACCGCTGCAACCCGGATAACTGGTATACGATTATGTTTGAAAGACTGCAGTGTGAAAAGAAATCAAAAATGCAGTTTTTGGTGGAAAATTTATTCTCTTTTAGAAATAATTTATTTTAGTTACTATAGATTTTTAACCCAATTAATTTCCTTTAAAATGAGCTATTGAACAACCCTCTACTATGTTCCAGTGCCAAGCTATCTGTGGAAAAAAAAAAGAAAAACATATCCCGTTTGGGGAGAATAACATGGTAAAAGTCAATTTTCTTGATTTTCAAGCCAATATATTTCCCTTGCTGTTCAAGCCAAGGGACAGAAAGTTTCCTATACAGGGGTTTTGGACAAGGCGGTTCTAATGGTGTACTTTTTGTTTTGATCTGACTCCTTTGTTAGGAACTATGGGTTTTTATATTTCTTAACATTGGACGTGATCGTCTCTTACTAAGTTGCTAGCTACCACTGCAACCCGGATGGGTTCAAATCTTACCACTGGTATACGATTATGATTTATGTACAAAAATCAAATATCTTTGAAAAGATATAAAAAATGCAGTTTTTAGTGGAAAAATTTATTCTCTCTCAGATATAATTTATTTTAGTTATAACAGATTTTTAACCCAATTAATTTAGTTTAAAATGAGCCATTAAACAACTTTATGTGATATTACAGTTCCAAGCTATCTGTGGAAATGAAAAAAGAGAAAGAAAAGAAATATAACATTTGTGAAAAATAACGTGGTTAAAGTCAATTTTCTTGATTTTCAAGCCATTATATTTCCCTTGTTGTTCAAGCCAAATGACAGGTAGTTTCCCATACAGGTGTTTCGGACAAGACGGTTCCTATGGTGTATTTTGTGTTTTGATCTGACTTCTTTTTTAGGAGCAGTATTTTTATTTTTTTTTATGATTGGACGTGATCGTCTCTTACTAGGTTGCTAGCTACCGCTATAACCTGGATCCTTTTAAAATTAGTATACAAATTTTCTAAGAAGTACCCCTCCGTATATTTACTGTGTTGTCGAATATTTTCCATTGAATCTATCAACTGATTCAATGTTGCCAGCCCCTACATTGGAAGCTTTTCATTAAACTGAAAACATTTCTTTTGGATATTACTATGAAGTTTTGCCAGAGCATTTCTAGCTGACTTTTCAACAGCATCCACTCTTTCAAAGAGAATTTTAATTTGTAATTTTGAACACTTTTCGTGATCGTTGTTAAATATACATAAAATGTTTCTAAATTTACGAAGATTAGCCTGCATTTTTGCCATCTTCTTGTATTTCTGAATGTAATTTTCCCCTTTGTCCTTATACGTTCTTCGGTACAACCTTGCAGAGGTTTTTATTTTTTCATTATAGCCTGTTTTATCCCAGTTTTTACCTATTATCCTATTTGCAACTTTTTTCTTTTGTTTATTTTGGTAATCTTTTTCATTATCATGCCTTTCCTTTCTCTTTTCTTTGGCTGTCTCAATCTTTGAATGTCTAGAAACTTCTTCTTTGAAATAACACTCTTAGTCAATATCAATTTTCGCATCTCGATACGCCTTGTTGGCTGAAAACCTTTGTTTTCCTCTTTTCAAGATGTTTTCTCTGTTCTTTATGTAGCACTGTTTTTGTAAATTATGCATAACTTCCTTAGAAGGCATCTTATTACCATTTTAATTATTCTATTATAATTTCTTCTCGTATCAAGTGCCAATAACCTAACAAAAAATAAAACTAATTTTTAAATTCTCAGGTATATTTTACGTTTGAATAAAAAGATTAAAATTATTGCTCAGATATTTTCAATATTTTTGCAGTTAACAAAATAAGTTTAGCGATTCTAAGCTGAAAAATAAGATATATAAAAAAATTAAATTTTTTAGTCAGGAAATACATATTAAATCTTACGTCGGGTAGTTATTATGTTCTAACTACATCCAACGACTATGACGTCATTGATCAATATTGTATATAAAAAAATTGTTTCGCAAGAAATTGATTCTTTTTAAAAGAAATCAAGTAAAAATAGCAATAGATCTAGAGATTTCCTTTAAAATGAGCCACTGAACAATTATCTACGATGTTCCAATTCCAAGCTATCTTAGGAAAAGAAGAAAGAAAAAAACATGTTGTTTGTTGAGAATAACGTAGTTGAAGTCAATTTTCTTGATTTTCAAGCCAATAGCTTTTCTTTGTTATTCAACCCAAAGGGCAGTAAGTTTCCTTTATAAGGGTGTCGTACAAGGCAATTCTAATGGTGTGGTTTTTGTTTTGATCTGACTTTTTTAGGATTTACGGGTTTTATATTTCTTAACATTGAACGTGATCGTCTTTTACTAAGTTGCTAGCTACCGCTGCAACCCGAATTACTACCTACCGCTACAAGCTGGATTTTGAAAACTTGGCTAGGAAGGTATGAAACTATGTCCAGAGCCGAAAATTTCAGAACATTGTCCGTAAAATACCCCTTTCGCAAAACTTCATAATAATATCCAAAGGAAATGTTGTATGTTTAATGAAAAGCTTCTAAGGTATGGACCGACAGCTGTGGAACAGTTTGAAGACGTAATGAGAAATATTAGACATCACTGTGAATATATGGAGGCATAGTTGTCCTTTACTTAAATTCAGCCTTATTCGATGATAGAGCCTTTATGTACTAACTAAATCCAACAAATATTAAGTCATTGATCCAATATTGTACCGCTGCAGCCGGGATAATTGTCGTTAAAGTCAAATGATAAAAAGTTTCTTATAGAGGGGTTTCAGACATGGTGGTTTTATTCTGTGCTTTTTTTTATCTGACTTTTTCTTAGGACTTATTGGTTTTTATGTTTCTTAACATTGGGCATGATCGTCTCTTACTAGGTCACTTCCTATAGCTACAACCCGGATAATAAACTGATTACAAACAGGGAAAAGCCTAGTGTTTTTTCTGCTTTAAAATATTCAGAGACGAACCACAAACAATCAAGTAGCTAACTAATTCCATTGTACACAATTGTTTTTTACTCCAATGATCTTCTTTTGATATATTTAACATCAAAGGTGATCGTCTCTTTCTACGTCGCTAGCTACCGCTGCAGCCCGGATTGTTCTTCAAACGATCAACTATTAATGTAATATTAATATAAAATATAGCTAGAGCTCTTTCTTTATTGTACCTTACTGTATTAAAAGAGGAAAAAGACTATGGCTTTCCCTTGATTGGAAAAGTAAGAGACGACCTGACTACAACCTACGATTATGACATCATTGATCAATATTTAATATCAATTATAATCTTATTTTAGTTATTATGGGCTGGAAGTTTTTTCTTTACAGTAATCCTACGAACTATTTGAAATTTCTATAAGGTTCGTTAACACGAACCAGTTGAAAATACTTATGGTTAGCTTTCGGTCTTTATGTTACATCATTGATCAATCTTTAAAATTAATTAAAATCTTATTCTAGTTACTATGGGCAGGAAGTTTGTTCTTAACTGTAATATAAAATTAATCCTGTATGTGATACAAATGCAATCCAAATTAAAATGAGCCACTGAACAGCTCTCTCCAATATTCTAGTACAAAGTTATCTGTGGAAAAGAAAAAAGATACCGTCTGGGTAGAATGCTGTAGTAGCTGTCACTTTCCTTGACTTTCAAGCTAATATATTTCCCTCGCTGTTAATGTCAAATGACAGAAAGTTTCCTGTATAGAGTTTTTGGAAAGGCAGTTCGAATGGTATACTTTTTGTTTTGATCTGACTTTTTTTAGGAGTTATGGAATGTTTCAATTAACATGGATTAGGTTCGTTTTTTATTGTAACTAAAGGAAAATCCATCATTTATATAATGATTATCACTATATAGAATTATCTATATAGTTCATCTGTATAGATGATTCATCATCTATATAGTGTAATATCAGGACTTGAAAAACTACCGCTGCAATACTGATCTCTTACTCAGTTGCTAGCTACCATTGCAACCCGTAAATTCCTTTTAACGCTATTGACCACAAATTTTTTTTAGTGTAATTTTAGAAATAATTTATTTTAGTTACAAATTTTTTTTAACATATCAATTTTCTTTAAAATGAGCGATTGAACAACCCTCTACGATGTTCCAGTGCCAAGCTATCTGTGGAAAAGAATTAAGAAAAAATATGCCATTTAGGCAGAATGTTGTAGTAGCCGCCACTTTTTTTGATTTTCAAGCAAATATATTTCCCTTGCTGTTTCAGACAAGCAAGTTTGAATGGTGTGCTTTTTGTTTTGATCTGACTTTTTTATTAGGAGTTATGGGTTTTATATTTCTTAACATTGGAATTGATCGTCTTTTACTAGGTTACTAGCTATCGCTGCAACCCGGATTACTGTAATCTTTTGGTATAAAACCCATACTAGTGTATTACAAGCAAAAAATTGAAATAGTCAGAGATGACCTGGCTGCAACCTAAAATTATGACATCATTTGTCAATTTGAAAAATTAATCAGAATCTTATTTTAGTTTCAATCGGCTAGAAGTTTGTTCTTAACTGTAATCTCTTACTAGGTTGCTAGCTACCGCTGCAACCCGGATGATCTAACCATTATGTAATTATGAATGAGACCATTTAAATTTTTGTCGTTTTTTATAATGTAATTAAGACGTCATTCTCTACAATTCTCTACGATGACAATTATCTACGATGTTCCATTTCCAAACTATTTGTGAAAAACAAAAAAGAAAAAAGAAACAATAAAAAAATATCCCATTTAGGCAGAATGTTGTAGTTGCAGCCACTTTTCTTGATTTTCAAGCCAATATATTTCCCTTGCTGTTCAAGCCAAGGGACAGAAATTTTCCTATACCGGGGTTTCAGACAAGGTGGTGCTAATGGTGTACTTCTGGTTTTATATGACTTTTTTTAGGAACTATGGGCTTTTATAATTTATTAACATTGGACGTGGTCGTCTCTTACTAGGTTGCTAGCTACCGCTGCAACCCATATTCAAGATGCTATCTCTGTTTTTGTGTAGCACTGTTTTTTATCTTGTATGTAGCTTGCTCCAATTTAACCATTATGTAACCATGAATGAGACCATTGATTACTTTTGGGCTTTTATACAGTAATCCTGACGTCATGACCTAATATTTTTTATTACGTCATGGCGTAATGATATTATATCATAATGTCTTCAGAAATAACAACATAATATCGTGTTTTTCTATTCACGTCATAGCTCTAATAAAACTGACAACTTTCATTATTTATCTAGTAGGGTTTCAGACAAGGGGTTTCTAATGCTGTACTTTTGTTTTGATATGACTCTATTTGTAGGAGTTCTGGCTTTTGTCTTTCCAGAAGTTATTTCAATTTAAATTAGCAAATAAATTTTTTTGAACCCCCCCCCCCCCAAAAAAAATCAGTCCCCCCCCTCGATGTCACTGTTCTTCTCGGTAACTTCAATGCTACAGTGCGAGATGATATGGGTGTTTGGCGTGGCATAATTGGACCTGTATCCCCTAACCCACTGAACGATAACGGCCTTCGCCTTCTCGAACTGTGCCAATCCCATGAACTTGTGATCGCAAACACCTATTTTCAACGTAAGACTATCCACCAGTACACGTGGTATAGTAACAACGGTCGCACTAAGAAGATGATTGACTACGTCATTATTTCTAAACGCTGGAGATCATCGCTGAAGAACTGCAGAACTTACAGATCAGCAGAGCTCGGAAATGCAGATCACAGGCTTGTATGTGCTGATGTCCAGCTTCGCCTCCATGCACAGCGATCGGAAAGAAAACCAGTAGCAGCGGATATTGGGAAACTGAAGGAGCCATATACTCGCCAGAAGTATAGTGTTGAGATATCAAATCGCTTTGAGCTCCTGGGCACACTCAACAACAGCGAAGACGCCTGGAAGTATTTTAAATCACAGACCAGCAAACCAGCACAGCTGGTGCTTGGCAAGCGGAGTTTCCCGAAGAAATCGTGGCTAACTGACGAAACACTGCAGGTCATAGAGCAAAGGCGGAGGGCAAGACTTCTTGGGGACATGGCTACCTATCGAAGGCTCAATGGAGTGCGGAACAGACTTAGTCACCGAGACCGAACTCAGTTTGTTGCAAGGAAAGCCGATGAAATTGAACTAGCATCAAAAAAGAAAGACATGGTTAGCCTGTTCAAGCACCTCCGCGATCTCACAGAAAATAAAACACCAGCATTAGGACCCGTCCTATCCAGGGATGGGACACTTCTCTCTGATGAGGGTTCTTGTCTCGAGTGGTGGAAGGACCACTTCTGCTCACTCCTGAACAACACTAGCCCGTCTATGCCTCCTACTGATAGTCCCAGCCAACCAGGCAGTCCAAGATCCGAAACAGATGCTCCTCCAGACGAGCCTTTTAGCCCCTCAGAAATTGGAAATGCAGTAAAAAGGCTCAAGAACAATAAACCTGCCGGTATCTGTGGCCTGAGTGCGGAGCTGCCAAAATATGCAGGTCCTATTATGCTCCTGTTTCTCCACACCCTGTTCTCTACAATCTGGCAAACCGAGATAATTCCCGAAGATTGGTGGAAGGGTGTCATTATCCCTTTGTGGAAGAGGAAAGGCTCTAGAAGCGACTGCTTGAACTACCGTGGAATAACCCTACTGTCTGTCCCGGGAAAACTTTTCTCAATGGTCCTGTTAGATTGATGTCGAAATATCATTCGTAAAATCCGGCGACCGGAGCAAGCTGGTTTCATGTCGGACCGTTCAACCATCGAGCAGATTTTTACGATCCGAAAAATCATAGAAAAAGCCACGGAGTTCCAACAAAAAGCTTTTTTAACCTTCGTCGACTTCCGTGCTGCGTTCGACTCAGTGGACCGAGAAGCTCTTTGGCGGATTCTAGAATCAACAGGCCTCCCTAAGAAAAACCCAGAAAAGCAATTTTTCAAAAGATGCTTCCATTTTCCTAACGTTTAGTTACTATGTGCCGTGGTCTGTTCTATATACTAGATTACACTGATCCCTTATATAATTCCCTTGCTGTTCAAGCCAAGGGACAGAAAGTATCCTACACAGGGGTTTCGGACAAGGCGGTTGTAATGGTGCACTTTTTGTTTTGATCTGACTCCTTTTTAGGAACTATGGGTTTTTTATTTCTTAACATTAGACGTGATCAGCTCTTACTAGGTTGCTATCTACCACTGCAACCCAGATTGCTAGCTACCGCTGCAACCCAGATAAGCCAAGGAACAGAAATTTTCCTATAGAGAGGTTTCGGACAAGGCGGTTCTACTGTTGCACTTTTTGTTTTGATCTGACTCCCTTTTTAGGACCTATGGGCTTCTATATTTTTTAGCATTGGACGTGACTGTCTCTTACTAGGTTGCTAGCTACCACTGCAACTGGATCTCTTACTAGATTGCTAGCCACCGCTGCAACCCAGATAGTGCTATAACAACCAGGGTGACGTCAGTTACAACTTTGATTTCGTTTTATGCTATATCATTACATATTCCAATGATCGTCTAATAGTGTACTTCTTGTTTTGATCTTAATCTATTTTCAGGAGTTATGGGTTACTTTAGTTTTTACTGTGGGGCGTGATCGTCTCTTACTAGGTTGCTAGCTACCGCTGCAACCTGGAAATACATTACTAACCTATACTATAATTAAGTGGCCTATAAAATTTAGCATAGGCAAGAGGCCGTTCTTTATTATAACTTCAGTAGAACTAATAGAACTGTTTAAAACACAGTTAGAAATGCTTTTTTCTTGAGTCGGTGTTCCAGGAATTTGTTCTAAATCATTAGTCTTACAAACACATATACTAATAACCCTAACAGGCTCATTTTCGCCATAATTGAAAAACATTGCTTTTCCTTCGCTGTTGATAGGTATGCTTGTATGTATATTTTTATTGCTGCTACATAAACTGCAATTGCTCCTTCCAAAATTAATATACGAATTTTCAAAGAAGTACGCCTCCGTATATTCACTGTGTTGTCGAACATTTTCCATTGTATCTATAAACTGTTCCG
The DNA here is from genome assembly GCF_049724085.1 of Artemia sp. Qi Xiang Cuo. Lineage (NCBI taxonomy): Eukaryota > Metazoa > Arthropoda > Branchiopoda > Anostraca > Artemiidae > Artemia > Artemia sp. Qi Xiang Cuo. The sequence goes on along the minus strand of NC_142794.1, from coordinate 104,508,053 downwards.
CAGTTGCCAATCCATACCTTGGAAGCTTTTCATTAAACTGACAACATTTCTTTTGGGTATTACTATGAAGCTTTGCCAAAGCATTTCTAGCCGACTTTTCAACAGCATCCGCTCTTTCAAAGATAATTTTAATCTGTAATTTTGAATACTTTTCGTGATCCTGGTAAAACATGCGTAAAATGTTTCTCAATTTACGAAGATCAGCCTGCATTTTTGCCATCTTCTTGTATTTCTGAATGTAATTTTTCCCTTTGTCCTTATGCATTCTTCGGTACAACCTCGCAGAGAATTTAATTTTTTCATTATAGCTTTTGTCACCCCAGTATCTACCCATTATTCTGCTAGCAACTTTTTTCTTATGTTTGTTTCGGTAATCTTCATCATTATCATACCGTTCCTTGGTCTTTTGTCTGGCCTGCTCAATTGTTGCGTCTCTATAAAGTTTATCATTGTAATAACGCTCCTTGATCTTTTGTCTAGCCTGCTCAATTCTTGCTTCTCTCTAATCTTCATCATTTTGATTACACTCCTTGATGTTTTTTTTGGCTGTCTCAATTTTCGCATGTCTATAATCTTCATCATTGTGATAACACATCTTGCTTTTTTGTTTTGCTCTCTCAATTATTACTTCTCGATACGCCTGGTCGGTTGAATACCTTTGCTTTTTTCTTTTCAAGATACTATCTCTGTTGTTTGTCTAGTACTGTTTTTTAACTTGCGTGCAGCTTGCTTGATTGAAACCATTATGTAATTTTGAATAAGAACATTTACAGTTCTGACGCTTCTTATATCCGGGTTGCAGCGGTAGCTAGCAACCTAGTAAGAGACGATCACGTCCAATGTTAAGAAATATAAAAACCCATAGTTCTTAAAAAAAGAGTCAGATCAAAACAAAAAGTACACCATTAGAACCGCCTTGTCCGAAACCCCTGCATGGTAAAATTTCTGTCCCTTGGCTTGAACAGCAAGGGAAATATATTGGCTTGAAAATTAAGAAAAGTGGCAGCTACTACAACATTCTGCCTAAACGGGATATTTTTTTATTTTTTTCTTTTTTTCTTTTTTTGTATCCAGAGATAGCTTGGCACTGGAACATCGTAGAGGGTTGTTCAATAGCTCATTTTAAAGGAAATTAATTGGGTTAAAAATCTATAGTAACTAAAATAAATTATTTCTAAAAGCGAATAAATTTTTCCACCAAAAACTGCATTTTGATGTCTTTTCACACTGTAGTCTTTCAAATATAATCGTATACCAGCGGTAAGAACTGAACCCACGCCTCTGAAGAGACTGGTGGCTAACACCAGTGCCTTGGACCACTCGGCCAGGCTGCCTCTCATAAATAAATATATATGTGAATTTGGGTTGCAGCAGTAGCTAGCAACCTATTAAGAGACGATCAGTCCAATGCTAAGAAATATAAAAACCCAAAACTCCTAAAAATAGAGTCAGATCAAAACAAAAGTACATCATTAGAAATAACTTGTCTGAAACCCTACTAGATAAATAATGAACGTCATCATAGTTTTATATTAGAGCTATGACGTGAATAGAGTGACGTCATAATTAGTATATAAGGAAAGTCAAAACTGAAAATTCTCTCATTCTTGATTAGAATAATGGTTAGATCAAAGCAGGCTATACGCATGTTGAAGAAAGAGTACTACACAAACAACAGAGATAGTAACTTGAAAATAAAAAAGCAAAGGTATTCAACCGACCAGGTGTATCGAGAAGTAATAATTGAGAGAGCAATACAAAGGTATTCAACCGACCAGGCGTATCGAGAAGTAATAATTGAGAGAGCAAAAGAAAACAGCAAGATGTGTTATCACAATGATGAAGATTATAGATATGCAAAAATTGAGACAGCCAAACAAAAGATCAAGGAACGGTATGGTAATGATGAACATTACAGAGAAGCAAGAATTGAGCAGGCTAAACAAAAGATCAAGGAGCGTTATCACAATGATAAACTTTATAGAGAAGCATCAATTGAGCAGGCTAGACAAAAGAGCAGGGAACGTTATCACAATGATGAAGATTATAGACATGCAAAAATTGAGACAGCCAAACAAAAGATCAAGGAACGGTATGGTAATTTAATAAGGAACGACCTCTTGCCTATACTAAATTTTATAGGCCATTTAACTATAGCATAGGCTAGTACAGTTACATTTAAGGTCAATATATTAAAATTTTCCACTAAAAATACATTAAAAGACGACAATTGTATACATTGGAATTAGTTAGCTACTTGATTGTTTGAGGTTCGTCTCTTACTATTTTTCAAAGAAGAAAAAGCCGTACGACCTTTACTATTTGTAATCAGTTTATTATCCGGGTTGCAGCGGTAGCTATAAACCTAGTAACAGACGATCACGTCCCATAGTAAAAACTAAAGTTACAATAAAGAACGACATCTAGCCCATGTTAACTGAAATATAAATTGGGATTATGTAATTTCCATCAGTATCATGGCTGTAGAGATGGCTGAAACCTAGTAAAGAACAATCCATAACATTAAAGAACATTTCATGTTTAAGATTGATCATTGATGCCATAATCATAGTTTGTAGTATAATAAAGAACGACACCTTTCCCATGTTAACTAAAACATAAATAGGGATTATGTAATTTCCAATAGTATCATGGCTGTAGAGATGACTGAAACCTAGTTACAATAAAGTTGCAGCGATAGCTAGGAACCTAGTAAGAGACGATCACGTCCAATGTTAAGAAATATACAAACCCATGGTTCCTAACAAAGGAGTCAGATCAAAACAAAAAGTACACCATTAGAACCGTTTTGTCCGAAACCCCTGTATAGGAAACTTTCTGTCCCTTGGCTTGAACAGCAAGGGAAATATATTGGCCTGAAAATCAAAAAAAATGACTTTAACCACGTTATTCTCCCCAAACGGGATTTTTTTTTCTCTTTTCTTTTTTTTTCTTTTCCACAGATAGCTTGGCACTGGAACATCGTAGAGGGTTGTTCAATAGCTCATTTTAAAGGAAATTAATTGGGTTACAAATCTATAGTAACTAAAATCAATTATTTCTAAAAGAGAATAAATTTTTCCACCAAAAACTGCATTTTTGATGTCTTTTCACACTGCAGTCTTTCAAACAAATAATCGTATACCAGCGGTAAGATCTGAACCCACGCCTCCGAAGAGACTGGTGGCTAACACCAGTGCCTTGGACCACTCGGCCAGGCTGCCTCTCATAAATAAATATATATGTGAATTTGGGTTGCAGCAATAGCTAGCAACCTAGTAAGAGACGATCAGTCCCATGCTAAGAAATATAAACCCAAAACTCCTAAAAATAAAGTAAGATCAAAACAAAAGTACATCATTAGAACTACCTTGTCTGAAACCCTACTAGATAAATAATGAACGTCATCGTAGCTTTATATTAGAGCTATGACGTGAATAGAGTGACGTCATAATTAGTATATAAGAGAGTCGAAACTGAAAATTCTCCATTCTTGATTAGCATAACGGTTAGCATCAAAGCAGACTATCACGTATAGTTGAAGAATACAGTATTTATATTATACATCAGTGATAGTAACTTGAATAGAAAGGCTCAAAGGTGTTCAACCGACCAGATGTATCGAGAAGTAATAAATTTTCAGAGCCACACCAGGTATATCGAGACCACGAACCATGATTGAAGTGCAAAAGAAAACAGCAAGATGTGCTAGCACAATGATGACCATTATGGATACGCAAAAATTGAGACAGCCAAACAAAAGATCTAAGGAGCCATATGGCAATGATGAACATTTCACCGATAGCAAGATTATAAATAGGCCAAACACAAAGATCAAGGAGCGTTACTCGCAATGCTAAACTTTATAGAGACAGCAGTCAAATCTGCAGCAGGCTAGACAAAATGAGCAGCGAACGTTATCACAATGATGAAGATTACAGACCATAGCCAAAAGTGAGACAGCCAAACAAGAAGATCAAGGTAACGGTATGGTAATTTAATAAGGAACGACCTCTTGCCTATACTAAATTCTACGGGCCATTTAACTGTAGCGTAGGCTAGCACACCTACGTTTAAGGTCAATACGCCAAAATTTTCCACTAAAGATGATCATTAGAAGAACAGACAATTGCTATACATTGGAATTAGTTAGCTACCTGATTCTTTGAGGTTCGTCTCTTACTATTTCTCAAAGAAGAAAAAGCCGTAGGCTTTTTCCTGTTTGTAAAAATACATTAAAAGATAACCATATGTGACGTAATGAGTGAATACAATGTTTATGCACGTTCATCTTTTGACAAGTATTGCATTAAACACCGAGCTATATTTATAATAGAGAATCCGGGTTGCAGCGGTAGCTAGCAACCTAGTAAGAGACGATCACGTCCTATGTTAAGAAATATAAAAACCCATAGTTCCTAACAAAGGAGTCAGATCAAAACAAAAAGTACACCATTAGAACCGCCTTGTCCGAAACCCCTGTATAAGAAACTTTCAGTCCCTTGGCTTGAACAGCAAGGAAATATATTGGCTTGAAAATCAAGAAAAGTGGCAGCTACTACAACATTCTGCCTAAACGGGATATTTTTCTTTTCCTATTTTCCACAGATAGCTTGGCACTGGAGCATCGTAGAGGGTTGTTCAATAGCTCATTTTAAAGGAAATTAATCGGGTTAAAATTGCATTAAAGAACAAACTTTAGTCCATAGTTTTGGCTCATTTTAAAGGAAATTGATTACATTAAAGGACGAACCACAACCCATAGTTACTGGTATCCGGGTTCCGGTGGTAGCTATGAACCTGGTACAGGCCTTGCAGCAATAGCTAGAAACCTAGTAAGAGACGATCACGTCCAATGTTAAAAGAGAAAGTTATGTACATAAAGGCTCGATCATCGAATTTAGCTGATTTCATAAAGGCTCGATCATCGAGATTTGAGCTGAAACCTAAGTAAAGGACAATTATCCGGGTTGCAACGGTAGCTATCAACCTATTAAGAGACGATCACGTCCAATGTTAAGAAATATACAAACCCATAGTTCCTAACAGAGGAGTCAGATCAAAACAAAAAGTACACCATTAGAACTGCCTTGTCCGAAACCCCTGTATAGGAAACTTTCTGTCCCTTGGCTTGAACAGCAAGGGAAATATATTGGCCTGAAAATTAAGAAAAGTGGCAGCTAACTACGTTATTCTTCCCAAACGGGATATGTTTTATCTTTTCTTTTGTTTCTTTTCCACAGATAGCTTGGCACTGGAACTTCGTAGATACTTGTTCAATAGGCTGATTTTAAAGAAAATTAATTGGGTAACAAATCTATAGTAACTAAAATCAATTATTTCTAAAAGAGAATAAATTTTTCCACCAAAAACTGCATTTTTGATGTCTTTTCACACTGCAGTCTTTCAAACATAATCGTATACCAGCGGTAATATTTGAACCCACGCCTCCGAAGAGACTGGTGGCTAACACCAGTGTCTTGGGCCACTCGGCCAGGTTGCCTCTCATAAATAAATATATATGTGAATTTGGGTTGCAGCAATAGCTAGCAACCTAGTGCGACGTCCCATGCTAAGAAATATAACAAAACTCCTAAAAATAAAGTAAGATCAAAACAAAAGTACATCATTAGAACTACCTTGTCTAAAACCATACTAGATAAATAATGAATGTCGTAGCTTTATATTAGAGCTATGACGTGAATAGAAAATTATAATAAAGATCGAACTCTTCCCTATACTAACTTGCATACACAACTTCACTATAGTTAAGAATACAGTATTTATATTATACATCATGATAAATTATAAAAGGTTCAAATGTTCGAAGATTAAAGACTTATAAATTTTCCCACACCAGGAATCGAACCCGAACCTGTTAAGTGAAAGTTAACTATCCTAGCCAATAGACCATATGGAACCATAAAAAAGTATGATTTAAGAGCCATATGCATATTATTATTTCACCATACTAATTATAAAAGGCCAAAACAAAATCGTCTACTTGCAATCTTACTTTTGACACATTAGTTAAATCTTCATCAGGCTTAAAAAATGTTTTGCTAGTTTTACATGAAAGAACGAACCTTAGCCCATAGTAGCAGAAATAAGAATATCTAGGTTGCAGCGGTACCTGGCAACCTATTACATAATCCGGGTTTAAGTGGTAGCTAGCAACCTAGTAAGAAACGCCAAATTAAAAGATGATCATTAGAAGAACAAACAATTGCTTACATTGGACTTAGTTAGCTGCCTGATTCTTTGAGGTTCGTCTCTTACTATTCCAAAGAAGAAAAAGCCGTAGGCTTTTTCCTGTTTGTAAAAATACATTAAAAGATAACCATATGTGACGAAATGAGTGAATACAATGTTTATGCACGTTCATCTTTTGACAAGTATTGCATTAAACACCGAGCTATATTTATAATAGAGAATCCGGGTTGCAGCGATAGCTAGCAACCTAGTAAGAGACGATCACGTCCAATGTTAAGAAATATAAAAACCCATAGTTCCTAACAAAGGAGTCAGATCAAAACAAAAAGTACACCATTAGAACCGCCTTGTCCGAAACCCCTGTATAGGAAACTTTCAGTCCCTTGGCTTGAACAGCAAGGGAAATATATTGGCTTGAAAATCAAGAAAAGTGGTAGCTACTACAACATTTTGCCTAAACGGGATATTTTTTCTTTTTTCCTATTTTCCACAGATTGCTTGGCACTGGAGCATCGTAGAGGGTTTTTCAATAGCTCATTTTAAAGGAAATTAATCGGGTTAAAATTGCATTAAAGAACGAACTTTAGTCCATAGTTTTGGCTCATTTTAAAGGAAATTATTACATTAAAGGACGAACTAAAACACATAGTTACAGGTATCCGGGTTGCGGTGGTAGCTATGAACCTGGTAAGGGTTGCAGCAATAGCTAGAAACCTAGTAAGAGACGATCACGTCCAATGTTAAGAAGAGAAAGTTGTTTACATAAAGGCTTGATCATCGAATTTAAGCTGATTTCATAAAGGCTCGATCATCGAATTTAAGATGAAACTAAGTAAAGGACAATTATCCGGGTTGCAATGGTAGCTATCAACCTATTAAGAGACGATCACGTCCAATGTTGAGAAATATAAAAACCCATAGTTCCTAACAGAGGAGTCAGATCAAAACAAAAAGTACACCATTAGAACTGCCTTGTCCGAAACCCCTGTATAGGAAACTTTCTGTCTCTTGGCTTGAACAGCAAGGGAAATATATTGGCTTGAAAATCAAGAAAAGTGGCAGCTACTACAACATTCTGCCTAAATGGGATATGTTTTATTCTTTGTTTCCAGAGATAGCTTGGCACTGGAACATCGTAGATACTTGTTCAATGGCTGATTTTAAAGAAAATTAATTGGGTTAAAAATCTATAGTAACTAAAATAAATTATTTCTAAAAGAGAATAAATTTTTCCACCAAAAGCTGCATTTTTGATGGCTTTTCACACTGCAGTCTTTCAAATATAATACCAGTGGTAAGATTTGAACCCACACCTCCGAAAAAACTGGTGGCTAACACCAGTACCTTGGACAACTCGGCCAGGCTGTCTCTCATAAATAAATATATATGTGAATTTTATATTAAAAGACGATCATTAGAAGATAAAATCATCTTATGGATTTGACTTGTTTGCTAGTAGATACAGTTTTACAATAAGGAACGAACTGTAACCCATATTAACTTAATGTCAGTAAGAAGGCCCAAAAAAACAATTTACAATTATTATTGATGATTCTTTGAAACCACCTGAGCTATCAAACGCGATAAGATCAAGAGAACAGCCCCAAAAAATTAAATTTACAATTGGTTATAATCAGAAATATGGACCATCAAATGAAACAAGACCGATGACTCAGCGTCTTAATTGAGACAAATTCTGCTTGTCAAAGATTCAAAAAGCCAAATTTGAAATTTGAAAAAAAAACTTAATGAATAAAAATAACTTATAGGTACTTTAATTTATTAATAGAAATTTGGTTGGAGGCTCGTCTTTCAGGTAAAAGCAAATTTTTGCTTGTCAAAGATTTGACAAATCAGCACCAATTGACATTTTTCGTAATTTACAGTTAGATAAATAGTAGATGGCTATCAGCTTTCCAATACCTGTTGATGACATCTGATGAATTATCGTATACCTCTTTCCCAGCCTGCCTTATTCAAAACAACATGTACCATCGTTTTCCATGCCTCAAGTAAATCCAGTTATTATTCCTTTAGACTTGAATTTGTGGCTTACCCCATTTTGATTTTGTAGGGCAGAGTTGGAGGTCCTTTTTTATTTCAATTTCTATCAAGCCTTTTACAATATTATGTTAAACAAATATACTGTAGCAAATTTTTATAGATAGTAAGTATTTGATCAAATATTGTAGTCAATAAATATTTAGTTTATTTAATTTCAATATTACATCTAGTAAATAAATACTAGTAGATTTTTGGTTTCAGTTGCCTGCACAGAGGTTGGCCACCGCTCTTGCCAAAGTTGCATAATCGAGATAGTTGATGTTTATTATGAGGCATGAGGCAATGTTGTCTGTTATATAGACAGACCATTTATACGGCTGGTAAATATCTAATTGCCAGAACAAGCAGGTCACCATCAAGTTATGGGCTTCCATTAGTAAAAGATACGTTTGTTAAATTTCTGTGTGCAAGATCAAGCAGAAAGTTATCAAGTTATTGATTTGCGGTAGCTCCCACTATTAAAAAAAGAAACTCTAAGTACTGCCAATTGTTTTAAGACATGAATTTTACCGTGGGCACCCAAACATGAAACCGAATGTTAATGTTAATCGAATTTCTCAGGCCTACATCTTACATCTCTGTTGAAAATCTTTGTACTTGGTGAATTTATATCGTATTTATATAAATTTTTATTTTCTTTGTTTCCATTTCAGATACCACCTGCCCAATTCTCCATCTGCCTGTCTCCATCTAGTCTATTTGTTAGTTATTTTCATGATTTGAGTTATAGAAGACGTATGTTAAACACAATCACCGGAAATAATAGCATAGACTACTTGGAACTACTAAAATTCACTGGACACAATCACTGGATATAATAGCATAGACTACCTGGAACTACCGAAATTCGCTTCAAAATCCTTAAAATTCGCTTCACAAAAAACAAGAATCAGCTCCATCTATACTTTTGTAAACCTCTTTTTAGTAAATATATTAACATTTCGGAAAAGTGTATGTGTAGCAACTTCTGGGTTGTTAAGACAACTAAGAAATTTAAGTATTGTTCAGGCTGACTTTTTGGTTTTAAGCTTTTTTCTAATATTTTTTTTTTAACCAAGATTTGTATACATACAACCTCACTCTATATAGTTGTTGGTTCCAAAGTGTCTTATTTTGATTATCCTCTTTTAAAATTTAATATAGACTAAAATAGGCAAAAACTATTTTCTGTATCAACTTTAAAGTTGTATTCCTAATTTCCTGGAACTAGAGAATCCAAACACACAATAGATAGTTAAAAAAACATCTGGTCCCCCAATAAAGGCCAAATTTGTCTTCCGAGTGGCTTGGGACAACTTACATCAGCAAGTTCTTGGGCTAAGGGGGCCATAGTGTATAAAAAAATGATTCAGCGACAAGGTCCATGAAAAATCTAAGTTTTGACTGGTTGAACTTGTTATTGAAAGTCCTTGTTGCAAAGATTATTTTGAAACTTTGAATGGCTTTATCAATAACGTTATTACGTTATAACGTTATAACGTTATTATTTTATATTAATGCACCTGTATTTTAACATTGTTATTTAACGTTTACGTTTGGATTCGGGCCCGTTCATATTTTTCAGCTATGGTGGCGCTATTTGCAACTTTGATCATGTTCTATAGTTTTCACCCGGTACAGTTTATTGGTCAAAAGTAAGATATAGGGCGAACCCATGCCAACCAATGAAATTCATTCTCGTTTAACATCTAGACTTGAAATTTCACCAAAGTACGAAATTTTAGCGGAGATTTGACTACGATATAAGGAGCCGACGACTTTTGGATAAGGTATATTTTGAAGTAAGATTGAAAAAAACAAAGAAATGAAGGATCAGGAGTTTCTAGTGCCTGGTATGTTTTACTTGTTTAGCTGTAAGAACAAAAAAAATTTTTAAACACGAAAAACGGGTTTTAATTTTCTAACAAGCAGTGAACTACAAAACAATTAATTATGCACAAAAGCTCCGAATATTTCGGCCCCACATCCGGGAGCCTTTCTCAACGTAAAAAAAATAAATAAATAAAGCAAAAAAAAAACAACTTAAATTACATTACAATAAAACAAACTAAACACATAAAGATAACAAAAAGCAAAAACGAAAGAAAAATATAAATAAATAAGAACAAAACTCACATATTAATTAAACACTTCCATGCACTGAATGTCTTTCAACTGGCCTCCTCTCAGTATATAAATGGAAATATATTAAATAAACACTTCCATGTACTGAATTTTCGTGTTTCGTGTTTTTCGTGTTTAAATTTTTTTTTTGTTTTTAATGGAAAAGCAGTGTGGTCTAAGAAATTATTTTGTTTAGCTGTAAATATGAAATGCTTATTTTAAAATCAAATTGCCAGTTTTTCCCCGTCGCGGATGCTTGCGCGATATAGTTGACTCGAGTAGGCTAGCCATCTCCGGGGTAATAAAAAAATTTCTTTCTAAAGAAAGGAAATTATTTCTTAGACCAAACTGCCTTTTAATTTACAAAAATGAAAAAGGTAAAAATGGGTTTAATTTAAATAAAACTTGATCCTACTCAGAAGTTACTCTGTGTAAAATTCTAGAACAAACCTAGAACCGGTTATTCTTGTTTCTGTATTAAAAGACAATTAGCTTATACTCAATTAAAAAAAGTGGTAGGTGACAGAATACATGCGAGTTATGTAATTTGGGCTATATATTGGCATATTAGGGGGGGGGGGGCTAAAGTATTTGGATAATGTGAAATTAGAAAACAATTTTTATTTAATAATATGCAGAGTAATTGCAGGTAATTTATAATAAAGAACGACCTCTTGCCTATACTAAATTTTATACGCCACTTAAGTATAGTATAGGTTAGTAATTCCAAAGATAGCTTGGCTCTGGAACATCTTAGAGAGTTGTTCAATGGCTCATTTTAAAGGAAATTAATGGGGTTAATTTATAATAAAGAACGACTTCTTGCCTGTACTAAATTTTATGCGCCACTTATTTATAGTATCGGTTAATAATTCAACAGATAGCTTTGCACTGGAACATTGTAGAGAGTTGTTCAATGGCTCATTTTAAAGGAAATTAATGGGGTTAAAAACCTTTTGTAATTTTACAATAAAGAACGACCTCTTTCCTATACTAAATTTTATAGGCCATTTAACTATAGCATAGGCTAGTACAGTTATTATATTTTGGTCAATATATAAAAATTTTCCACTAAAAGACGGTCATTGGAAAAAAAATTCAATATATACATTTGATTTAGTTAGGCACAGATAGCTTGGTGCTGGAACATCGTAGAAAGTTGTTCAATGGCTCATTTTAAAGGAAATTAATTGGGTTAAAAATCTTTTGTAACTAAAATAAATTATTTCCAAGAGAGAATAAATTTTTCAATTAAAAACTGCTTTTTTTATGTCTTTTCATTCTGCAGTCTTTTCAAAGATATTTGATTTTTGTACATAAAAAATCATAATCGTATACCATCGGTAAGATTTGAACCCACGCCTCCAAAGAGACTGGTGGCTATACAGAAAGGATCGATACTATAAATAGGATTTATTGATAGTTACCGTAAGGAACGAACTTCAGGCTAATGTAACTAAGATAAGACAAACAATCAATTTGTATGCCTTTTCTGGTTTCTTTCTGATTTTAAATAAAAAATGGAAATTATGTGAAACACCATAAATATTTTTGCACTTTGCAGTTAAATAAAATTATTTTATTTTAAATTTTCAGGAATTATTCTTAGTTTCAGTTGACAAACAAGATTTTTTATCAAGGAACCGATCAGCTAACTAAGTCCAATATAAACAATGGCATGTTCTTCGTATTTACGGTGATTTTAAATACATAAGTTTCATTAAGTTTAATGTTACCTATCAAAAGTTACGAATTTGAGAAAATTCACTCAAATTTCAAAGGAGGAGAAAACACCCTCTAAAAGTCATAGAATCTTAACGAAAATCACGTTATCAGATTCAGAGTATAAAAAAAACTTACTATAGAGGTTTCATGCTCATATCTGCAAAAATGTGGAATTTGGTATTTTTCGCCAGAAGAAAGATCATTGATGCGTGTTTATTTGTTTGTTTGCTTGTTTTTTTTTATATTAAAGGACAATCATTTCCAGATTGCAGTGGTAGCTGGCAACCTAGTAAGAGATTACCTTCAAAGACAATCAATGGAATAACAAGCCATTGCATAAATTGAACGTATTTAGCCACTTGATTGTTTGAAATTCGTCTCTTACTAATTCGAAGAATAAAAAGCCGTAGGTTTTTTCCTGTTTGTAATTTTATAGCATTAAAAATCCATTGCATAGTAACTAAAATTTTACCAAGGACCGTGGCTCGTCCTTTACTAGATTGCAGCTACCCTGCAACCACGATGGTCTTACAATCTGGTTATGACGTCATACATTATTTCTTACAAGTTTTTATAATCCGGGTTGCAGCGGTAGCTAGCAATCTAGTAAGAGACGATCACCTCCAATGTTAAGAAATATATAGTAATTATGACGTCATGGCGTAATGATTTTATTTCATGATGACGTCATGGCGCATTGATATTATTTCATGACGTCTTCAGAAACCACAGCATAATACCGTGTTTTTCTATTCACGTCATAGCTCTAATTTATCTAGTAGGGTTTCAGACAAGGTAATTCTAATGATGCACCTTTGTTTTGATCTGACTGTATTTTTAGGAGTTTTGGGTTTTTATATTTCTTAGCATTGGACTGATCGTCTCTTGCTAGGTTTCTAGCTACTGCTGCAACCCAAATTATGAGAAGCAGCCTGGATGAGTGGTCTAAGGCACTGGTGTTAGCCACCAGTCTCTTCGGAGGCGTGGGTTCAAATCTTTCCGCTGGTATACGATTATGTTTGAAAGACTGCAGTGTGAAAAGACATCAAAAATGCAGTTTTTGGTGGAAAAATTTATTCTCTTTTAGAAATAATTTATTTTAGTTACAAAATAATTTTAACCCAATTAATTTCCTTTCAAATGAGCTATTGAACAACCCTCTACGATGTTCCAGTGCCAAGCTATCTCTGGATACAAAAGAAAAAAAAAGAAAAAAATATCCCATTTAGGCAGAATGTTGTAGTAGCTGCCACTTTTCTTGATTTTCAAGTCAATATATTTCCCTTGCTGTTCAAGCTAAGGGACAGAAAGTTTACTATACAGGGGTTTCGGACAAGGCGGTTCTAATGGTGTACTTTTGAATTTGATCTGACTCCATTTTTAGGAACTATGGGTTTTTATATTTCTTCACATTGGACGTGATCGTCTCTTACTAGGTTGCTAGCTACTGCTGCAACCCGGATTGCTAGCTACCGCTGCAACCCGGATTGCTAGCTACCGCTGCAACCCGGATTTACTGTAAAACCTACATAGATTAAGTGGTATAACAACAAGGATGACGTTAGTTACAACTTGGGTTTCGTTTTATGCTATATCATTACAAACAGGAAAAAGCCTACGGCTTTTTTTCTTTGAAATAGTAAGAGACGAACTAAGTCCAAAAGAAGAGTAAGTAAGTCCAATGTATACAGTGGTATGTTATTCCAATGATCGTCTTTTAATGTAATATACAAGTTAGTATAGGGAAGAGTTCGATCTTTATTATAAATACTTTTGAATTTGATCTGACTCCTTTTTAGGAACTATGGGTTTTTATATTTCTTAACATTGGACGTGATCGTCTCTTACTAGGTTGCTAGCTACCGCTGCAACCCGGATATGTAAACTTGTTAAAAGACAAGTGTGTTGCATCATCATCCTTATGATGATTTATTAAAATATTTCATGCTTATTAAGATTATTATAACAACCCAGATAATAAACTGATTACAAACAGGAAAAAGCCTGTGGCTTTTTCTTCTTTGAAATAGTAAGAGACGACCCTCAAACCATCAAGTAGCTAACTAATTCCAATGTATGCAATTGTTTGTTATTCCAATGATCGTCTTTTAATGTAACTATATAGGGGTTTCAGACAAGGCGGTTCTAATGGTGTACTTTTTGTTTTGATCTGACTCCTTTTTTAGGAGCTATGGGTTTTTTATATTTCTTAACATTGGACGTGATAGTTTCTTACTAGGTTGCTAGCCACCGGTGCAACTCGGATTTTTAGGAGCTATGGGTTTTTATATTTCTTAACATATGACGTGATCGTCTCTTACTAGGTTGCTAGCTACCGCTGCAACCTGAATATAAGTGAGAGTTCCTCTTTTCTATTATAATACGGTGCAACCCGGATCTTCAGTTACTACTGGCTACAGATCGGTCTTTACTGTAATGGTTTGAATTAAAAAATGTAAACTATTGTTCAGACACCGTAAATATTTTTGCACTTTGCAGCTAAATAAAATTATATTTTTTTAAATTTTCAGGAATTATTCTAGTTTCAGTTGACAAATAAGATTTTTTTCTTCAAGGAATCGAGCAGCTAACTAAGTTTAATATATACAATGGTATGTTCTTCGAATGATCTCTTTTAATTAGGGTCCTAGCTACCGCTGCAAACCGGAACTATTAAAAAATATTTTATCTTTAATTACAGAAGGAACTAGATGTAGCAAGTTTTACTATTGAGACGAGTCGCGTTTACTAAACAACATGTAGTTCGTTATCACGAACTGTTTTCTTTGATGTTTCTATTTGTAACAAAATTTAGTTCTTTAGAGTTTCGGTTACTATTGAGACAATCAAAATTTTGTTCTTTAGAGTGTTGGTTACTATTGAGACAAGTAGCTATTATTACTATAGATTTCATTACCATGAACTGTTTGATTGCTTCAAAATTCAAATATCTTTGAAAAGACTGCAGTAAGAAAAGACATCAAAAATGCATTTTTTTGACAAAATTGATTCTACTTTAAAAAGTGTTTCATTTTTAATTACAAAAGTGACTAGATGTTGCAATTTCCTTTAAAATGAGCTATTATACAGCTCTCTAAGATTTTCCAGTGCCCAGCTAGTTGAGGAGAAAAATCAAGCGGAAAGAAAAAAAATATCCCGTTTAGGCAGAATGTTGTAGTAGCTGCCATTTTCTTGATTTTCAAGCCAATATATTTTCTTTGTTATTGAAGCAAAGGGACAGAAAGTTAACTATAGGGAAGTTTCAGACAAGGTGGTTCTAATGGTGTAATTTTTGTTTTGATCTGACTCTTTTCTTAGGAGTTAGGGGTTTTTATATTTCTTAGCATTGGATGTGATCGTCTCTTACTAGGTTGCTAGCTACCGCTGCAACCCGGATTGCTAGCTACCGCTGCAACCCAGATGTAAAACTAGCAAAACATTTTTTTAAGCCTGAAGAAGATTTAACTAATGTGTCAAAAGTAAGGTTGCAAGTCGACGATTTTGTTTTGGCCTTATTATAATTGGTATGGTGAAATAATAATATGCATATGGCTCTTAAATCATAGTTCTTTATGGTTCCATATGATCTAGTGGCTAGGATAGTTAACTTTCACTTAACAGGCTCGGGTTCAATTCTCGGTGTGGGAAAATTTTTAACTCTATAACCTTTTATAATTTATAATGATGTATAATATAAATACTGTAATCTTAACTATAGTGAAGTTGCGTATACAAGTTAGTATAGGGAAGAGTTCGATCTTTATTATATTAAACTTCACTTTTTTGGGACGTCCACTCCGTTCTACATCATGCACATTTTTGCGGCCATGTTTAAATGCTCTCACCCATTGCCTTACCATTCCATCACTCATAATATTTTGTCCGTAACCTTGACAGATCTCACGACGAATATCGATAGGTTTTACGCCTTTAACACTAAGAAATAGAATAACAGTCCGTACTTCAGATTCGGCGGGACTCACGATTGTCGGAGACATCTTAAACACTCAGTAAACAACGTATACAGTGAAGAATTAGACTGTAATGGCGTCAGTGCGTAAACAAGAGATGTAGATAACCAGTTCGCATTCTCAGAACGCCAACCGTAGCGCTGCAGTGGCGGAATCGCAAAACGGTACTTACTTAAAAAACATGCCTTGTCATAGCTCTAATAAAACTATAACGACATTCATTATTTATCTAGTAGGGTTTCTGACAATGTGGTTCTAATGATGTACTTTTGTTCTGATCTGAATCTATTTTTAGGAGTTCTGGGTTTTTATATTTCTTAGTATTGAACTGATTGTCTCTTACTAGGTTGCTAGCTACTGCTGCAACCCGGATTCACATATATAGTTATGAGAGGCAGCGCGGTCGAGTGGTCTGAGGTGCTGGTGTTAGCCACCAGTCTCTTCGGAGGCGTGGGTTCAAATCTTACCGCTGGTATACGATTATGATTTATGTACAAAAATCAAATATCTTTGAAAAGACTGCAGTATGAAGTCATCAAATATCTTTGAAAAGACTGCAGTAAGACATCAAAAATACAGTTTTAAGTTGAAAAATTTATCCTCTTTTAGAAATAATTTGTTTTAGTTACAAAAGATTTTTAACCCAATGAATTTCCTTTAAAATGAGCCATTGAACAACTCTCTACGATGTTCCAGTGCCAAGCTATCTGCGGAAAAAAAGAAAAAAAAATATGCCGTTTAGGCAGAAAATTAGTAGCCTCCACTTTTCTTGATTTTTAACCCAAGATATTTTCCTTGCTGTTCAAGCCAAGGGACAGAAAGTATTATATACAGGGGTTTCGGACAATGCGGTTCTAATGGTTTACTTTTTGTTGTGATCTGACTCTTTTCTTTAGGAGTTATGGGTTTTTATATTTCTCAACATTGGACTTGATCGTCTCTTACTAGGTTGCTAACTACCGCTGCAACCCGGATCTATGGAAAAGAAAAGGAAAGAAGAAAGAAAATATATGCCGTTTAGGCAGAATGTTGTAGTAGCTGCCACTTTTCTTGATTTTGAAGCCAATATATTTCCCTTGCTGTTCAAGCCAAGGGACAGAAAGTTTCCTATACAGGGGTTTCGGACAAGGTGGTTTTAATGGTGTACTTTTGTTTTGATCTGACTCTTTTTTTTAGGAGTTCTTGGTTTTTATATTTCTTAACATAGGACGTGATCGTCTCTTACTAGGTTGCTAACTACCGCCACAACCCTGATTACAAACAGGAAAAAGCCTGCGACTTTTTCTTCTTTGGAGTAGTAAGAGACGACTCTCAAAGAATCAGGCAGCTAACTAAGTCCAATGTATGCAATGGTTTGTTCTTCTAATGATCGTCTTTTAAAATAACTTTACCAAAAACTGTTTGATTGCTTTACTATAAGATTTACTATAACAACCAGGATGACGTCATTTACAACTTGGGTTTCTTTTTATGCTAGATCATTACAAACAGGAAAAAGCCTAGTGCTTTTTCTTCTTTGAAATAGTAAGGGACGATCCTCAAGCAATCAAGTAGCTATCTAAGTCCAATGTATGCAGTGGTATGTTATTCCAATGATCGTATTTTAATGTAGTTTTCTTGATTTTCTAGCCAATATATTTCCCTTGCTGTTCAAGCCAAGGGACTAAAAGTTTCCTATAATGGTGTACATTTTGTTTTGATCTGACTCCTTTTTTAGGAACTATGAGTTTTTATATTTCTTAACATTGGAGGTGATCGTCTCTTACTAGGTTGCTAGCTACCGGTGCAACCCAGATAATTGACAAACACCATTTATGATGAGCTATATTCGTCCTTTATGTAACTACACCTGGAACCACCATATATCAGTTAGTAAAGGAGAGAGATCATTCTTTACTGTAACAATTTTTCTATTCACGTCAGAGGTCTAATATAAACCTATGACGACATTCATTATTTATCTAGTAGGGTTTAAGGCAAAGTAGTTCTAATGATGTCCTTTTGGTTTGATCTGACTCTATGTTTAGGAGTTTTGGGTTTTAATATTTCTTAGCATTGGACTGATCGTCTCTTACTAGGTTGCTAGCTACTGCTGCAACCCAAATTATGAAAGGCAGCCTGGCCGAGTTGTCCAAGGCACTGGTGTTAGCCACCAGTATCTTCGGAGGCATGGGTTCGAATCTTACCGCTGGTATACGATTGTGTTTGAAAGACTGCAGTGTGAAAAGACATCAAAAATGCAGTTTTTGGTGGAAAAATTTATTCTCTCTTAGAAATAATTTATTTTAGTTACTATAGATTTTTAACCCAATTAATTTCCTTTAAAATGCGCTATTGAACAACCCTTTACGATGTTCCAGTGCCAAGCTATCTCTGGAAAAGAAAGAAAAAAAGAAAGAAAAAATACCCCGTTTAGGTAGAATGTTGTAGTAGCTGCCACTTTTCTTGATTTTCAAGCCAATATATTTCCCTTGCTGTTCAAGCCAAGGGACAGAAAGTTTACTATACAGGGGTTTTGGAAAAGGCGGTTCTAATGGTGTACTTTTGAATTTGATCTGACTCCTTTTTTAGGAACTATGGGTTTTTATATTTCTTAACATTGGACGTGATCGTCTCTTACTAGGTTGCTAGCTACCGCTGCAACCCGGATTAATATATTGACGTTAAATATAATAACTGTACTAGCCTATACTATAGTTAAGTGGCCTTAAAAATTTAGTATAGGCAAGAGGTCGTTCTTTATTATAATTCTTTATTGTAAACAGAAAGTTTCCTATACAGAGATTTCGGACAAGGCGGTTCTAATGGTGTACTTTTTGTTTTGATCTGACTCCTTTTTTAGGAGCTATGTTTTTTTATTTCTTAACATTGGACGTGATCGTCTCTTACTAGGTTGCTAGCTACCGCTGCGACCCGGATACCGCTGAAACCCTGATAACGAACGGGAAAATATTACAAACAGGAAAAAGCCTACGGCTTTTTCTTTTTTGAAATAGTAAGAGACGAACCTCAAACGATCAAGTAGCTAACTAAGTCCAATGCATGCAATAACTTTTTATTCCAATGATCGTCTTTTAATGTAACATATCAGCTACTATGGGAGAGAAATCGTTCTTTACTGTAATCTTACCGCTGGTATACGATTATGTTTGAAAGACTGCAGTGTGAAAAGACATCAAAAATGCAGTTTTTGGTGGAAAAATTTATTCTCTTTTGGAAATAATTTATTTTAGTTACAAAAAGTTTTTAGCCCAATTAATTTCCTTGAAAATAATCTATTGAACAACCCTCTACGATGTTCCAGTGCCAAGCTATCTCTGGATACAAAAGAAAAAAAAAAGAAAAAAATATCCCGTTTAGGCAGAATGTTGTAGTAGCTGCCACTTTTCTTGATTTTCAAGCCAATATATTTCTCTTGCTGTTCAAGCTAAGGGACAGAAAGTTTACTATACAGGGTTTTCGGACAAGGCGGGTCTAATGGTGTACTTTTGAATTTGAACTGACTCCTTTTTTAGGAACTATGGGTTTTTATATTTCTTAACATTGGACGTGATCGTCTCTTACTAGGTTGCTAGCTACCGCTGCAACCCGGATTGCTAGCTACCGCTGCAAACCGGATATAGTTAAGTTGCCTGTGCAAGCTAGCATATGCAAGAGTTTGTTCTTTATTGTAATTTTTAACCCAATTAATTTCCTTTAAAATGAGCTATTGAACAACCCTCTACGATGTTCCAGTGCCATGCTATCTCTGGATAAAAAAGAATAAAAAATATCCCGTTTAGGCAGAATGTTGTAGTAGCTGCCACTTCTCTTGATTTTCAAGCCAATATATTTCCCTTGCTGTTCAAGCTAAGGGACAGAAAGTTTACTATACAGGGGTTTCGGACAAGGCGGTTCTAATAGTGTACTTTTGAATTTGATCTGACTCCTTTTTTAGGAACTATGGGTTTTTATATTTCTTAACATTGGACGTGATCGTCTCTTACTAGGTTGCTAGCTACCACTGCAACCCGGATAATCAGCCTATATATTTTCCTTGTTTTTCAAGCCAATGGATGGTTCCTATATAGGGGTACTGGACAATGCGGTTCTACTAATGAACTTTGTTTTTTGATCTGATTCCAGTTTTAGGAGTTATGGATTATTTTGTTTTTTACTATTGGGCATGATCGTCTCTTACTAGGTTGCTAGCTACCGTTGCAACGCAGATAAAAAAAATTGATTTGTGAATTGAAACTAGAGTAATTGCTGAAAATTTTAATTAAAATAATTTGTATATCATGGATCGCTAAAGTCATTATGTAAACGGCAAAAATATTTATGGTGTCGGAGCAATAATTTTAATTTTTCAGTTAAAACTAGAAGAATACCTGAAAATTTTTATATTAGTTTTTATTTTCGATAGTGCCTTGACACTTGGCACGTCGTTATATGGGAATTAATAATTTTTACAGAATGAAATTTAAATTTGATGTAACTCCAGTGTTTTACACTGTTGCAACTTTGGGAGTATTATATTACTTAGAAAGGAAAAAGAATGTGCCAGTTTTGGATGATATTGGTATAATTGCTGAAAAGTGTAATGGAGGTATAAGAGGATTATTTTCCAAAGTAATGGAAGATAAGAACAAGTAAAAGGTAGAATATGTACCAGAAAATGATAAAAATGATAGAAAATGAGCTACATGAAACAAAAGACAAGCAGCAATATAGTTAAATAAGGTTTTAGGAGTAAATCGACCATAAATGACTATTAATAAAACAATGAAGCCCAAAACGGTGTTTGATGAGGCAATGTTAATTTCCATAGTAAATCGTTAGCCTCAGCCTCTTAGAGAGGTAATTGAAAATAATACATACAAGAAGACTTCGGTTTAAACAAAGATACTGGAAGTATTTTTATAAGCCCAATTTACAATGATTTAATGTAATTGAATTCAATTATCATTCCTCCTCATTTTAAACCAAGATCAATTGAGTTCGTAGGGCTGCCAGGGGTTCAAGGAGACCAAAATAGGGACTTTAAGGACTTTTTCTGGCGGAAAAAAGATCTTTAGGGACCTTCCTGACATCAAAAAAGGGACCACTGACGAAAACCATTTCCAGCTACTCCAAATGTTCCGTCCAAATGCCAAGTTTGGGTTTGCAACAGACCGGAGCAACTTATCCATGTTTCGTATACCATACTTTGGTAACATGGGTACTTCGTAAATTAGGAAATTATTCACTTGAGTTAATTTCTTAGTATTATTCGAACCAGGTCTTATACTGGAATTTAAATCCGAGGAAAGTGGAATTTTCAAGCCAAATATCTTGTGCGTTGTCGGTCCAAAAGTACATACCCCGGTATGTATTCTTCGGTGCATATTCAAACTGCTTGAGTTGTGAGAAGCATTTCTCACATAGATTATATTTAAATGGTCTCGCTTGTCTTTTTCTGCGTTTTCTGCTTCTTCTTCCATGTTATTTTGTGGTATTGTCGTTTTCTGCTTAAATCGTTCTTATTCCGTCCTTTTTTAAAATATATTTGATTTTTGAAATAGCTTATTCAACTTGAAAAGACAGTCGTTTCACAGTCGTTGTTTTGATTAACTCTGGATACGTCCTTGAATATTATCGTAAATATTTTTGAAGTTTACATAATAACTAGCGGTTCTAAACTGAAAAATAAGATATATAAGAAATTGAATTTTTTGGCCTGAAAATACTTATTAAATTCTACACCGGGTAGCTATTATGTACTTTATTTCTAATGACTGCATCCAATATGCATCCAATGACTATGACGTCATTGATCAATATTGTACATAATAGATTAAAAAAGGAAAAAGCCTACGGCTTTTCTTCTTTGGAATAAGAGACGATCCTCAAATAATCAGACAGCTAACTAGGTTTATAATCTGTTCTTTAACATTAACTTCATTAATCGGATATTTTAATATATCCTATGTGGTCTAAAGGTTGGGATAGCTCTCACCCAGTTGGCTTGAGTTCAATTTCCGTATGGGAAATTTTTACTTATGTTATATATTAAAATTATGATATATTATGATATATGACTTATGAATATAATTAAAATTTCTTAAATGTAGTAAAAATAATTTGTTTTAATTACAAAAGGTTTTTAACCCCATTAATTTCCTTTAAAATGAGCGATTGAACGACTCTCTACGATGTTCCAGTGCAAAGCTATCTGTTGAATTACTAACCTATTCTGTAATTAAGTGGCGTATAAAATTTAGTATTGGCAAGAGGTCGTTCCTTATTATAACGTCTCTTACTAGGTTGTTAGCTACCGCTGCAACCCAGATGAATAAGTAACCTATACTAAAATTAAGTGGTTTATAAAATTTAGTATAGGCAAGAGGTCGTTCCTTATTATAATTGAAGATAATATGAATGAACCACAGGGTTCAGTTTCTTTGGGCTTGAGTTCGTTTTTTAACTGTAAATACAAACAGGAAAAAGCCTACGGCTTTTTCTTCATTTAAATAGTAAGAGACGAAACTCAAACAATCAAGTAGCTAACCAAGTCCAAAATATGAAGTGGTTTGTTATTTCAGTGATCGTCTTTTAATGTAAATTTACTAACCTATACTATAGTTAAGTGGCCTACATAATTTAGTATAGGCAAGAGGTCGTTCTTTATTATACTCGGATATTAGGCAGAATGCTGTAGTAGCTGCCACTTTTCTTGATTTTCAAGCCAATATATTTTCCTTGCTGTTCAAGCCAAAGGGTGGTAAGTTTCCTTTCAAGGAGTTTCAGACAAGGCGGTTCTAATGGTGTAGTTTTGAATTTGATCTGACTCCTTTTCTAGGAACTATGGGTTTTTAAATTTCTTAACATTGGACGTGATCGTTTCTCACTAGGTTGCTAGCTACCGCTACAACCCGGATGATTCTTCGAGGTTAGTCTCTTATAATCAATTACTATGGACTACAGGTCGTTCTTTAATGTAAACATCCAACGACTATGACGTCATTGATCAATATTGTATATACAAAATTAAATTTTTCGTGAAAAATAATTAATAAAAAAAATTAAGTGCAAAAGGCGCTAGATCTAGAGATTTCCTTTAAAATGAGTCATTGAACAACTCTCTACGATGTTCCAGTGCCAAGCTATCTCTGGAAACAAAAGAAAGAAAAAATATCCCGTTTGTGCAGAATAACGTGGTTAAAGTCAATTTTCTTGATTTTCAAGCCAATATATTTTCTTTGTTATTCAAGCTAAAGGTTGGTAAGTTTCCTTTATAGGGGTTTCGGACAAGGCGGTTCTAATTTGTTTTGATCTGACTCCTTTGTTAGGAACTATGGGTTTTTATGTTTCTTAACATTGGACGTGATCGTCTCTTACTAGGTTGCTAGCTACCGCTGCAACCCGGATATAATGTGTCAAAAATAAAGTTGCAAGTCGACGATTGGATGAAATTACAAACAGGAAAAAGCCTATGGCTTTTTCTTGATTGGAATAGTAAGAGACAATCTGGCTACAAACTACGATTATGGCATCATTGATCAATCTTTAACATGAAATGTTCTTTGCTGTAATGGTTTGTTCTTTACTAGGTATCAGCCGTCTCTACAGTCATGATACTGATGGAAATTACATAATCCCTATTTATGTTTAATTTTTAATGGGCTAGTTGTCGTTCTTTATTGTATTTCATGTAAAACTAGCAAAACATTTTTAAGCCTGATGAAGATTTAACTAATGTGTCAAAAGTAAGGTTGCAAGTCGAAAATTTTGTTTTGGCTTTATTATAATTGGTATGGTGAAATAATAATATGCATATGGCTCTTAAATCATACTTCTTTATGGTTCCATATGGTTTAGTGGCTAGGACAGTTAACTTTCACTTAACAGGCTCGGGTTCGATTCCCGGTGTGTGAAAATTTTTAACTCTATTATCTTTGAACATTTGAACATTTTATAATTTAAAATGATGTATAATATAAATACTGTAATCTTAACTATAGTGAAATGGCGTATGCCAGTTAGTATAGGGAAGACTTCGATCTTTATTATATGTTTGAAAGACTGCTGTGTGAAAAGACATCGAAAATGCAGTTTTTGGTGGAAAAATTTATTCTCTTTTAGAAATAATTTATTTTAGTTACAGAAGGTTTTTAACCCAATTAATTTCCTTTAAAATGAGCTATTGAACAACCCTCTACGATGTTCTAGTGCCATGCTATCTCTGGAAACAAAGAAAAAAAAAAGAAAAAAATATCCCGTTTAGGAAGAATGTTGTAGTAGCTGCCACTTTTCTTGAATTTCAAGCCAATATATTTCCCTTTCTTTTCAAGCCAAGGGACAGAAAGTTTCCTATACAGGGGTTTCGGACAAGGCGGTTCGAATGGTGTACTTTTTGTTTTGATCTGACTCCTTTTTTAGGAACTATGGGTTTTTATATTTCTTAACATTGGACGTGATCGTCTCTTACTAGGTTGCTAGCTACCGCTGCAACCCGGATAATAACTGGTATACGATTATGTTTGAAAGACTGCAGTGTGAAAAGACATCAAAAATGCAGTTTTTAGTGGAAAAATTTATTCTATTTTAGAAATAATTTATTTTAGTTACTATAGATTTTTAACACAATTAATTTCCTTTAAAATGAGCTATTGAAAAACCCTCTACAATGTTCCAGTGCCAAGCTATCTGTGGAAAAGAAAAAGAAGAAAAAAATATCCCGTTTGGGGAGAATAACGTGGTTAAAGTCAATTTTCTTGATTTTCAAGCCAATATATTGCCCTTGCTGTTCAAGCCAAGGGACAGAAAGTTGCCTATACAGGGGTTTCGGACAAGGTGGCTCTAATGGTGTACTTTTTGTTTTGATCTGACTCCTTTGTTAGGAACTATGGGTTTTTATGTTTCTTAACATTGGACGTGATCGTCTCTTACTAGGTTGCTAGCTACCGCTGCAACCCGGATATAATGTGTCAAAAATAAAGTTGCAAGTCGACGATTGGATGAAATTACAAACAGGAAAAAGCCTATGGCTTTTTCTTGATTGGAATAGTAAGAGACAATCTGGCTACAAACTATGATTATGGCATCATTGATCAATCTTTAACATGAAATGTTCTTTGCTGTAATGGTTTGTTCTTTACTAGGTATCAGCTGTCTCTACAGTCATAATACTGATGGAAATTACATAATCCCTATTTATGTTTAATTTTTAATGGGCTAGTTGTCGTTCTTTATTGTAAACCAAATAACAGAAAGTTTACTGTACAGGGGTTTCGGACAAGGCGGTTCTAATGGTGTACTTTTTGTTTTGATGTGACTTTTTTTTTTAGGTGTTACGGGTTTTTATATTTCATAACATTGGACGTGATCGTCTCTTACTAGGTTGCTAGCTACTGCTGCAACCCCGATTTTAATGTGAAGTGCCGTAACGAATCAATTGAATCAAGGGAAAACCAAACTAATTTTAAAAGTTTCAGGTTTTTTTTCTGGTTTTAATTAAAAAATGAAAATTATTGATGAGACACCATAATTACTTCTGCACTTTGCAGTTAAATAAAATTATTCAATTTAAAATTTTCAGGAATAAATCTAGTTTCATTTGACAAAAAAGATCTCTTACAAGGAATCAAGCAGCTAACCAAGTCCAATATATACAATGGTATGTTCTTTGAATGATCGTCTTTTAATGTAAACTCTTACTCGGTTGCTAGCTACCGCTGCAACCCGGATCTCTTACTAGGATGCTAGCTACCGCTGCAACCCAGATTATGGGTTTTTATATTTCTTAACATTGGACGTGATCGTTTCTTACTAGGTTACTAGCTACCGCTGCAACCCGTATAATATTTATCATAAACATTTCAGTTAGTATAGGCTAAAGTTTGTTCTTTATTATAACCTATCTAAAATAGGGAAGATAATATGAATGAATCACAGGGTTCAGTCTCTTTGGGCTTGAGTCCGTTCTTTACTATAACTACCGCTTGAATCCAGATTATAAATTACGAACAGGAAAAAGCCTACGGCTTTTTCTTCTTTGGAATAGTAAGAGACGATCCTCAAATAATCAGACAGCTAGCTAGGTTTATAATTTGTTCTTTAACATAAACGTCATTTATCGGATATTTTAATAAGTCCTATATGGTCTAGAGGTTGGGATAGCTCTCACCCAGTTGGCTTGAGTTCAAATTTTGTATGGGAAATTTTAACTTATGATGATTTCTTAAGAAACATAATTAAAATTTCTCAAGGTACTAAAAACGATTTATTTTAATTAGAAGAAGTTTTAACCCCATAAATTTCCTTTAAAATGAGCCATTGAAAAATTCTCTACGATGTTCCAGTACCAATCTATCTGTTGAATTACTAACCTATACTATAAATAAGTGGCGTATAAAATTTAGTATGGGCACGAGGTCGTTCTTTATTATATCTCTTTTAGAAATAATTTATTTTAGTTACTATAGATTTTTAACCCAATTAATTTCCTTTAAAATGCGCTATTGAACAACCCTTTACGATGTTCCAGTGCCAAGCTATCTGTGGAAAAGAAAAAAGAAAAAAAAAAGAAAAAAAAAAGAAAAAAATATCCCGTTTAGGCAGAATGTTGTAGTAGCTGCCACTTTTCTTGATTTTCAAGCCAATATATTTCCCTTGCTGTTCAAGCCAAGGGACAGAAATTTTACTATGCAGGGGTTTCGGACAAGGCGGTTCTAATGGTGTACTTTTTGTTTTGATCTGACTCTTTTTTTAAGAACTATGGGTTTTTATATTTCTTAACATTGGACGTGATCGTCTCTTACTAGGTTGCTAGCTACCGCTGCAACCCGGATGCTAGCTACCGCTGCAACCCGGATAACATATAAAAATATTAAACTTTTCAGTTAGTAAAGCCTGAAGTTCATTCTTTATTATAAAATTAACATAAACTGCATTAATCGGACATTTTAATATATCCTATATGGTCTAGAGGTTGGGATAGCTCTCACCCAGTAGGCTTGAGTTCAATTTCTGTATGGGAAATTTTTACTTATGATGATTTCTTAAGGAACATATAAAATTTCTTAATGTAATAAAAATAATTTGTTTTAATTACAAAATGTTTGACAAGGTGGTTCTAATGTTGTACTTTTTGTTTTGATCTGACTCCTTTTTTAGGAACTATGGGTTTTTATATTTCTTAACATTGGACGTGATCGTCTCTTACTAGATTTTCTGATATTTCAGGATGTTAGCTTTATTTTTTGTGTAGTAAAGTTTTCTATTAGTAGAAATTTGGATTGTTCTATTTTGATATTGTTTTTGGTTATTCTTTCTTTTTTTCCACTCGCGTGAGATCATATTTTTTCAAGGTTTAAAATTATTAAGCACACAAAATCCCGTGTCGAGTATCTAAAACCTAGCATAAAACAAAACTAATTTTAAAATTTTCAGGTATTTATCTTGTTTGAATTACAAAATTAGTATTATTGGTTAGACACCATAAATATTTTTGCAGTTTACATAATAAGTTTAGTGATTCTGGACTGAAAACTAAAATAATTGCAATTATGAGACAATAATATGGAGATATGTACTTTACGGGTTACAAACCAAAAAAGCTTGGTTCCAGGATACAATAATAAATTTGAACTGAGATGAAAAAAAATTTCTTCCAGGAGACAAAAAGCAAAACTAATTTTAGAATTTTCATGTATTTTTGTTGTTTAAATTAAAAAATTACTATTACTGATTAGGTATCATAAATATTTTTGCAGTTTACATAATAATTTTAGCGATTAAGCCAAAAAAGAAAATTTTGGTTCCAGGAGTTTCGGTTACTATTGAGACAAGTAGCTATTATTACTATAGAGTTCATTACATGGACTGTTTTATTGCTTCAAAATTCAAATATCTTTGAAAAGACTGCAGTATGAAAATACATCAAAAATGCAATTTTTTTGACAAAATTGATTCTACTTTAAAAAGTATTTTATTTTTAAATACAAAAGTGACTAGATGTTGCAATTTCCTTTAAAATGAGCTATTATACAGCTCTCTATGATTTTCCAGTGCCCATCTAGCTGAGCAGAAAAAAAAAGCGGAAAGAAAAAAATATCTCGTTTGTGGAGAATAACGTGGTAAAAGTCAATTTTCTTGATTTTCAAGCCAATATATTTTCTTTGTTATTCAAGCCAAAGGGCGGTAAGTTTCCTTTATAGAGGATTCGGACAAGGCGGTTCTAATGGTGTACTTTTTGTTTTGATCTGACTCTTTTTTTAGGAGTTGGGGGGTTTTATATTTCTTGACATTGGAGGTGATCGTCTCTTACTAGGTTGCTAGCTACTGCTGCAACCCAAATTTCTTTTTTTCCACTCGCGTGAGACCATATTTTTTCAAGATTTAAAATTATTAAGCACACAAAATCCCGTGTCGAGTATCTAAAACCTAGCATAAAACAAAACTAATTTTAAAATTTTCAGGTATTTATCTTGTTTGAATTACAAAATTAGTATTATTGGTTAGACACCATAAATATTTTTGCAGTTTAAATAATAAGTTTAGTGATTCTGGACTGAAAACTAAAATAATTGCAATTATGAGACAATAATATGGAGATATGTACTTTACGGGTTACAGGATACAATAATAAATTTGAACTGAGATGAAAAAAAAATTTCTTCCAGGAGACAAAAGCAAAACTAATTTTAGAATTTTCATGTATTTTTGTTGTTTAAATTAAAAAATTACTATTACTGATTAGGCATCATAAATATTTTTGCAGTTTACATAATAATTTTAGCGATTAAGCCAAAAAAGAAAATTTTGGTTCCAGGAGTTTCGGTTACTATTGAGACAAGTAGCTATTATTACTATAGAGTTCATTACATGGACTGTTTTATTGCTTCAAAATTCAAATATCTTTGAAAAGACTGCAGTATGAAAATACATCAAAAATGCAATTTTTTTGACAAAATTGATTCTACTTTAAAAAGTATTTTATTTTTAAATACAAAAGTGACTAGATGTTGCAATTTCCTTTAAAATGAGCTATTATACAGCTCTCTATGATTTTCCAGTGCCCAGCTAGCTGAGCAGAAAGAAAAAGCGGAAAGAAAAAAATATCCCGTTTGTGGAGAATAACGTGGTAAAAGTCAATTTTCTTGATTTTCAAGCCAATATATTTTCTTTGTTATTCAAGCCAAAGGGAGGTAAGTTTCCTTTATAGAGGATTCGGACAAGGCGGTTCTCATGGTGTACTGTATGTGTTGATCTGACTCTTTTTTTAGGAGTTGGGGGGTTTTATATTTCTTGACATTGGAGGTGATCGTCTCTTACTAGGTTGCTAGCTACCGCTGCAACCCGGATCATCATTACCATACCGTTCCTTGATCTTTTGTTTGGCTGTCTCAATTTTTGCATGTCTATAATCTTCATCATTGTGATAACGTTCCCTGCTCTTTTGTCTAGCCTGCTCAATTGTTGCTTCTCTATAAAGTTTATCATTGTGATAACGCTCCTTGGTCTTTTGTTTAGCCTGCTCAATTCTTGCTTCTCTGTAATGTTCATCATTACCATACCGTTCCTTGATCTTTTGTTTAGCTGTCTCAATTTTTGCATGTCTATAATCTTCATCATTGTGATAACACATCTTGCTGTTTTCTTTTGCTCTCTCTATTATTACTTCTCGATACGCCTGGTCGGTTGAATACCTTTGTTTTGCTCTCTCAATTCTTACTTCTCGATACGCCTGGTCGGTTGAATACCTTTGCTTTTCTCTTTTCAAGATACTAGCTCTGTTGTTTGTGTAGTACTCTTCCTTCAAATTGCGTATAGCTTGCTTCGATCTAACCATTATTCTAATCAAGAATGAGAGAATTTTCAGTTTTGACTTTCCTTATATACTAATTATGACGTCACTCTATTCACGTCATAGCTCTAATATAAAACTATGATGACGTTCAGTATTTATCTAGTAGGGTTTCAGACAAGGTATTTCTAATGATGTACTTTTGTTTTGATCTGACTCTATTGTTAGGAGTTTTGGGTTTTTATATTTCTTAGCATTGGACTGATCGTCTCTTACTAGGTTGCTAGCTACTGCTGCAACCCAAATTCACATATATATATTTATTTATGAGAGGCAACCTGGCCAAGTGGTCCAAGGCACTGGTGTTAGCCACCAGTCTCTTCAGAGGCGTGGGTTCAATTCTTACCGCAAATTTACGATTATGTTTGAAAGACTGCAGTGTGAAAAGACATCAAAAATGCAGTTTTTGGTGGAAAAATTTATTCTCTTTTAGAAATAATTTATTTTAGTTACTATAGATTTTTAACCCAATTAATTTCCTTTAAAATGCGCTATTGAACAACCCTTTACGATGTTCCAGTGCCAAGCTATCTGTGGAAAAGAAAAAAGAAAAAAAAAGAAAAAAAAAAGAAAAAAATATCCCGTTTGGGCAGAATGTTGTAGTAGCTGCCACTTTTCTTGATTTTCAAGCTAATATTTTTCCCTTGCTGTTCAAGCCAAGGGACAGGTATTTTACTATGCAGAGGTTTCGGACAAGGCGGTTCTAATGGTGTACTTTTTGTTTTGATCTGACTCTTTTTTTAAGAACTATGGGTTTTTATATTTCTTAACATTGGACGTGATCGTCTCTTACTAGGTTGCTAGCTACCGCTTCAACCCGGATTATATTTCTTAACATTGGACGTGATCGTCTCTTACTAGGTTGCTAGCTACCGCTGCAACCTGGATGATCTGACTCTATTTTTAGGAGTTTTGTTATATTTCTTAGCATCGGACTGATCGTCTCTTACTAGGTTGCTAGCTACTGCTGCAACCCAGATTCACATATATATCATTTTTGTGAGACAGCCTGGCCGAGTGGTCAAAGACGCTGGTGTTAGCCACCAGTCTCTTCGGAGGCGTGGGTTCCAATCTTACCGCTGGTATACGATTGTGTTTGAAATACTGCAGTGTGAAAAGACATCAAAAATGCAGTTTTCGGTGGAAAAATTTATTTTCTTTTAGAAATAATTTATTTTAGTTACAAAAGGTTTTTTGACCAAATTAATTTCCTTTAAAATGAGCTATTGAACAACTCTCTACGATGTTCCGGTGCAAAGCTATCTGTGGAAAAGAAAGAAAAGAGAAAAAAATATCCCGTTTGTGGAGAATAACGTGGTAAAAGTCAATTTTCTTGATTTTCAAGCCAATATATTTTCTTTGTTATTCAAGCCAAAGGGCGGTAAGTTTCCTTTACAGAGGTTTCGGACAAGGCGGTTCTAATGGTGTACTTTTTGTTTTGATCTGACTCCTCTGTTAGGAACTATGGGTTTTTATATTTCTTAACATTGGACGTGATCGTCTCTTACTAGGTTGCTAGCTACCGCTGCAACCCGGATTATATTTCTTAACATTGGACGTGATCGTCTCTTACTAAGTTGCTAGCTACCGCTGCAACCTGGATGATCTGACTCTATTTTTAGGAGTTTTGTTATATTTCTTAGCATTGGACTGATCGTCTCTTACTAGGTTGCTAGCTACTGCTGCAACCCAGATTCACATATATATCATTTATGTGAGACAGCCTGGCCGAGTGGTCAAAGACACTGGTGTTAGCCACCAGTCTCTTTGGAGGCTTGGGTTCAAATCTTACCGCTGGTATACGATTATGTTTGAAATACTGCAGTGTGAAAAGACATCAAAAATGCAGTTTTTGGTGGAAAAATTTATTCTCTTTCAGAAATAATTTATTTTAGTTACAAAAGGTTTTTAACCCAATTAATTTCCTTTAAAATGAGCTATTGAACAACTCTCTACGATGTTCCAGTGCAAAGCTATCTGTGGAAAAGAAAGAAAAGAGAAAAAAATATCTCGTTTGTGGACAATAACGTGGTAAAAGTCAATTTGCTTGATTTTCAAGCCAATAGTTTTTCTTTGTTATTCAAGCCAAAGGGCGGTAAGTTTCCTTTATAGAGGTTTCGGACAAGGCGGTTGTAATGGTGTACATTTTGTTTTTATCTGACTCCTCTGTTAGGAACTATGGGTTTTTATATTTCTTAACATTGGACGTGATCTCTTACTAGGTTGCTAGCTACCGCTGCAACCCGGATTCTTCTAATGATCGTCTTTTAATATAATTGGACGTGATCGTCTCTTACTAGGTTGCTAGCTACCGCTGCAACCCGGATTACTAACCTATACTATACTTAAGTGGCGTATAAAATTTATTATAGGCAAAAGGTCGTTCTTTATTATAATTTAGTTCCATATGGTGTAGCGGATAGGATAGCTGGCGTTCATCTAGAAGGCCCGGGTTCAATTCCCGGTATTGGAACATTTTTAACTCTATAATCTTCGAACATTGGAAGCTCTAAACCTTTTATATAATTTATAATGAACCACATCGATCCTTTATGTAAGGATAACCCCATTAATTTTCTTTAAAATGAGCCCTTGAACAACTCTCTATGATGTTCCAGTGCCAAGCTATCTGTTGAATTACTAACCTATACTATAACTAAGTGGTGTATAAAATTTAGTATAGGCAAGAGGTCGTTCTTTATTATAAACTATTAAAAAGTTCAAGAACAGCTAGTGAACTTTTTAAGTCAATGGAATGGTAACTTGTTTTGACCCAGAAGTGATTATTTTGTTTTGTATAAAAGCA
Organism: Artemia sp. Qi Xiang Cuo; assembly: GCF_049724085.1. Classification (NCBI taxonomy): domain Eukaryota; kingdom Metazoa; phylum Arthropoda; class Branchiopoda; order Anostraca; family Artemiidae; genus Artemia; species Artemia sp. Qi Xiang Cuo. The sequence goes on along the minus strand of NC_142794.1, from coordinate 104,475,343 downwards.
GTTTTTTTTTTAATTTTGATAAGTTAGTAACTCTACTGATGGTGATGACCGACTGTGTCATCAAAATACTTAGAGCCTTTGTTTTATATTTTCGTTTCACTGTTTAATAAAAGGACATATCCCTATTTGGAAACTTGTACCACCTTTACTCAACAGAGTATTAAATAATTCAAGAACAGTTAGTGAACCTTTTAAGTCAATGGACCGTTAAATTGCTTTGACCCGGAAGTGATTATTTTGTTTTGTATAAAAGCAGTTTGTTTTAATTTTGATAAAATAGTTAAATAGTAATTCGAAATTACTATAAAGTTCGTTAACATGAGCTGATTGACAATACTAATGGTTAGAGTTCGTTCTTTAAGTTATCATATACTGTTAAAATTCTTTCTTACTTGATCATTTCTTAGTGTAGTGGTTAGCACTTAGGACTTTGAGTCCTGTGATCTGAGTTCAAATCTCTGTGATCGGTGTTTATGAAATGTAGCTTACTTATACTACCATTTAAGTTTCCGCCGTAATTCTTTCTTTTCAAAATTAAATTAGTTACTATGGCCTAGAGGTAGTTCTTTACCATATTGTAACAATTTATTTTATAAAAATAATCATTTTTGTTAATTACAAATGGTTCCTATATACAGCAATTTCCTTTAAAATGAGCCATTACACAGCTCTTTAGTATGACCTTTAACTGTTTGATCTAAAACTTCAGTTACTATGGGTTACAGTTCGTTCCTTATTGTAAACGTTTAGGCAGAATGTTGTAGTAGCTGCCACTTTTCTTGATTTTCAAGCCAATATATTTCCCTTGCTGTTCAAGCCAAGGGACAGAAATTTTACTATGCAGGGGTTTCGGACAAGGCGGTTCTAATGGTGTACTTTTTGTTTTGATCTGACTCTTTTTTTAAGAACTATGGGTTTTTATATTTCTTAACATTGGACGTGATCGTCTCTTACTAGGTTGCTAGCTACCACTGCAACCCGGATTGGTGAACATGAAACTGAAGTGGAAGATTTCTATTTTCTCTGGAGAAAGTAGAATTGAATTGTGTTCTTTGGTAAAATATTAGCAAAGTTATTAGTATATGTGTTTGTAAGACTAATGATTTAGAAAAAATTCCTGGAACACCAACTCAAGAAAAAAGTATTTCTAACTGTGTTTTAAACAGTTCTTTTAGTTCTACTGAATATTTGGCAAAAAATTCTCTGTGTAGTAAACAAACTGTCCTGAAAAGTACGAGACAACTATTGAAAAATGCTCTGAATCTAGATCTGACAAGGAAATTGTGATGGCTGAAGTCACCTATAACAATCTGAGTAAACATTCAAAACCCAAAATTGGGCAGGTTACTTGGCAATGTCATCCTGATATCTGCAAGCTCTATCCGACGGATATTGAGTTATGTCAAATTCTTTTTGATATCCTTGAAAATAATATAGCATTAAAATTTTCAACTGACAAAGTGGTTAATTTCTACCTTGGCGGCTTGGATTATTCTGAAATCAATTACAGGGACACAAGAAAGCATGGGCATTCGTTATACTGAAGCCCAAATGAGGGATGTCAGAGCTATTTGCGTTCTCTAAGGGCATTAGCTCCACATTTTACTGTCTTGACCTGTTTCATTAATAGCGTATATAAGGCAGTATCAAAATCTAAGATTATACAACATATTAATCTACTAAAAGTCGAGGGCTCGTGCAAGGAACAAAGTCATTATATAGAAGAAGTGTCAAGTAGACTATGTCGTAATAATAGTCAAGACTTCATCTACGGTGATAGGAATATTAGAGTTTCTGTGGATGAAAATAAAATAATAAAATTATTTGGTGAGAGCCTTGATAAGGTAGCTAACATCAGGGATGTATACCCCACAATGCATTATGACAGTTGCGAGCAGATAAATACAAAATACCAATTGAAGAGTCTAAGATCCCTTTCAAATAAGAAAGGTTTTGATGTAATGATGGCCACGATTTTAGAACACCTACAACAGGACACATGGGTTAGACATTCTTTGGACTTGAGTTCGTTTTTTAACTATAAATACAAACAGGAAAAAGCCTACGGCTTTTTCTTCTTTTAAATAGTAAGAGACGAAACTCAAACAATCAAGTAGCTAACTAAGTCCAATGTATGGAATGGTTTGTTATTTCAGTGATCGTCTTTTAATGTAAAAATATAAATACTGTAATCTTAGCTATAGTGAAGTTGCGTATGCAATTAGTATAGGGAAGAGTTTGATCTTTATTATATTACCGGGATTACGAAAAATATTCAAAATTAAAGATTAAAATTATCTCTGAAAGAATAAATTTTGTTGAAAAGTCAGCTAGAGATGCTTTCGCAAAACTTCATAGTAATATCCAAAAGAAATGTTGCATGTTTAGTGAAAAGCTTCCAAGGTATGGACCGGCAACTGTGGAACAGTTTACAGATGTAATGGGAAATCTTATACATCACTGTGAATATATGGAGGCATAATTGTCCTTTACTTAGTTTCAACTTAAATTCGATGATCGAGCCTTTATGTACTAAATCCAACGACTAAGACGTCATTGATCAATATTGTATATACAAAATTAAGTTTTTCGTGAAAAATAATTAATAAAAAAAATTAAGTGCAAAAGGCGCTAGATCTAGAGGTTTCCTTTAAAATGAGCCATTGAACAACTCTCTACGATGTTCCAGTGCCAAGCTATCTCTGGAAACAAAAGAAAGAAAAATATCCCGTTTGTGGAGAATAACGTGGTTTAAGTCAATTTTCTTGATTTTCAAGCCAATATATTTTTTTTGTTATTCAAGCTAAAGGTTGGTAAGTTTCCTTTATAGGGGTTTTGGACAAGGCGGTTCTAATGGTGTACTTTTTGTTTTGATCTGACTGTTTTTCTAGAAGTTAGGGGTTTTTATATTTCTTAACATTGGACGTGATCGTCTCTTACTAGGTTGCTAGCTACCGCTGCAGCCCGGATTCTTTACTGCAAAACTAGCAAAACAGTTTTTAAGTCTGATGAAGATTTAACTGATGTGTCAAAAGTAAGGTTGCAATTCGACGATTTTGTATTGGCCTTATTATAATAACATCGGACGTGATCGTCTCTTACTAGGTTGCTAGCTACCGCTGCAACCCGGATAATGGATAATTATATAAAAAAACGTATTGAAAAATACCATTTATGATGAACTATATCGGTCCTTTATGCAATATCAGTTACTACGGGCTGCAGATCGGTCTTTACTGTAACTATATTTCAGGATGTTAGCTTTATTTTTTGTGTAGTAAAGTTTTCTATTAGTAGAAATATGGATTGCCCTATTTTGATAGTTTTTTTGGTTATTCTTTCTTTTTTTCCACTCGCGTGAGACCATATTTTTTCAAGGTTTAAAATTATTAAGTACACAATACCCATGTCGAGTATCTAAAACCTAGCATAAAAAAAACTAATTTTTAAATTTTCAGGTATTTATCTTGTTTGAATTACAAAATTAGTATTATTGGTTAGACACCATAAATATTTTTGCAGTTTACATAATAAGTTTAGCGATTCTGGACTGAAAACTAAAATAATTGCAATTATAAGACAATAATATGGAGATACGTACTTTACGGGTTACAAACCAAAAAAAGTTTGGTTCCAGGATACAATAATAACTTTGAAGTGAGATGAAAAAAAATTTTCTTCCAGGAGACAAAAAGTAAAACTAATTATAAAATTTTCATGTATTTTTGTTGTTTAAATTAAGAAATTACTATTACTGATTAGGCATCAAAGATATTTTTGCAGTTTACATAATAATTTTAGCGATTAAGCCAAAAAAGAAAATTTTGGTTCCAGGAGTTTCGGTTACTATTGAGACAAGTAGCTAATATTACTATAGAGTTCATTACCATGAACTGTTTAATTGCTTCAAAATTGAAATATCTTTGAAAAGACTGCAGCATAAAAATACATCAAAAATGCAATTTTTTTTGACAAAATTGATTCTACTTTAACAAGTATTTTATTTTTAATTACAAAAGTGACTAGATGTTGCAATTTCCTTTAAAATGAGCTATTATACAGCTCTCTATGATTTTCCAGTGCCCAGCTAGCTTAGAAGACAAATCAAGCGAAAAGAAAAAAAATATCCCGTTTGTGGAGAATAAAGTGGTAAAAGTCAATTTTCTTGATTTTCAAGCCAATATATTTTCTTTGTTATTCAAGCCAAAGGGCGGTAAGTTTCCTGAATAGGGGTTTCGGACAAGTTGGTTCTAATGGTATACTTTTTGTTTTGATCTGACTCTTTTTTTTGAGGTAGGGGTTTTATATTTCTTTACATTGGAGGTGATCATCTCTTACTAGGTTGCTAGCTACCGCTGCAACCCGGACTAGGTTTCAGCCATCTCTACAGCCATGATACTGATGGAAATTACATAATCCCTATTTATGTTTTAGTTAACATGGACAAGGTGTCGTTCTTTATTGTAATGGTTAAAGTCAATTTTCTTGATTTTCAAGTCAATATATTTCCCTTGCTGTTCAAGCCAAGGGACAGAAAGATTCCTATACAGGGGTTTCGGACAAGGCGGTTCTAATGGTGTACTTTTTGTTTTGATCTGACTCCTTTGTTAGGAACTATGGGTTTTTATGTTTCTTAACATTGGACGTGATCGTCTCTTACTAGGTTGCTAGCTACCGCTGCAACCCGGATATAATGTGTCAAAAATAAAGTTGCAAGTCGACGATTGGATGAAATTACAAACAGGAAAAAGCCTATGGCTTTTTCTTGATTGGAATAGTAAGAGACAATCTGGCTACAAACTAAGATTATGGCATCATTGATCAATCTTTAACATGAAATGTTCTTTGCTGTAATGGTTTGTTCTTTACTAGGTATCAGCCGTCTCTACAGTCATGATACTGATGGAAATTACATAATCCCTATTTATGTTTAATTTTTAATGGGCTAGTTGTCGTTCTTTATTGTAAACTAGCAAAACATTTTTAAGCCTGATGAAGATTTAACTAATGTGTCAAAAGTAAGGTTGCACGTCGACAATTTTGTTTTGGCCTTATTACAATTGGTATGGTGAAATAATAATATGCATATGGCTCTTAAATCATACTTCTTTATGGTTCTATATGGTCTAGTGGCTAGGACAGTTAACTTTCACTTAACAGGCTCGGGTTCGATTCCCGGTGTGGGAAAATTTTTAACTCTATTATCTTTGAACATTTGAACATTTTATAATTTAAAATGATGTATAATATAAATACTGTAATCTTAACTATAGTGAAATGGCGTATGCCAGTTAGTATAGGGAAGACTTCGATCTTTATTATATGTTTGAAAGACTGCAGTGTGAAAAGACATCGAAAATGCAGTTTTTGGTGGAAAAATTTATTCTCTTTTAGAAATAATTTATTTTAGTTACAGAAGGTTTTTAACCCAATTAATTTCCTTTAAAATGAGCTATTGAACAACCCTCTACGATGTTCTAGTGCCATGCTATCTCTGGAAACAAAGAAAAAAAAGAAAAAAATATCCCGTTTAGGAAGAATGTTGTAGTAGCTGCCACTTTTCTTGAATTTCAAGCCAATATATTTCCCTTTCTGTTCAAGCCAAGGGACAGAAAGTTTCCTATACAGGGATTTCGGACAAGGCGGTTCGAATGGTGTACTTTTTGTTTTGATCTGACTCCTTTTTTAGGAACTATGGGTTTTTATATTTCTTAACATTGGACGTGATCGTCTCTTACTAGGTTGCTAGCTACCGCTGCAACCCGGATAATACCTGGTATACGATTATGTTTGAAAAACTGCAGTGTGAAAAGACATCAAAAATGCAGTTTTTGGTGGAAAAATTTATTCTATTTTAGAAATAATTTATTTTAGTTACTATAGATTTTTAACACAATTAATTTCCTTTAAAATGAGCTATTGAAAAACCCTCTACAATGTTCCAGTGCCAAGCTATCTGTGGAAAAGAAAAAAAGAAAAAAAATATCCCGTTTGGGGAGAATAACGTGGTTAAAGTCAATTTTCTTGATTTTCAAGCCAATATATTGCCCTTGCTGTTCAAGCCAAGGGACAGAAAGTTGCCTATACAGGGGTTTCGGACAAGGTGGCTCTAATGGTGTATTTTTTGTTTTGATCTGACTCCTTTGTTAGGAACTATGGGTTTTTATATTTCTTAACATTGGACGTGATCGTCTCTTACTAGGTTGCTAGCTACCACTGCAACCCGGATATAATGTGTCAAAAGTAAAGTTGCAAGTCGACGATTGGATGAAATTACAAACAGGAAAAAGCCTATGGTTTTTTCTTGATTGGAATAGTAAGAGACAATCTGGCTACAAACTATGATTATGGCATCATTGATCAATCTTTAACATGAAATGTTCTTTGCTGTAATGGTTTGTTCTTTACTAGGTATCAGCTGTCTCTACAGTCATAATACTGATGGAAATTACATAATCCCTATTTATGTTTAATTTTTAATGGGCTAGTTGTCGTTCTTTATTGTAAATCATCATTACCATACCGTTCCTTGATCTTTTGTTTGGCTGTCTCAATTTTTGCATGTCTATAATCTTCATCATTGTGATAACGTTCCCTGCTCTTTTGTCTAGCCTGCTCAATTCTTGCTTCTCTATAAAGTTTATCATTGTGATAACGCTCCTTGGTCTTTTGTTTAGCTTGCTCAATTCTTGCTTCTCTGTAATGTTCATCATTACCATACCGTTCCTTGATCTTTTGTTTAGCTGTCTCAATTTTTGCATGTCTATAATCTTCATCATTGTGATAACACATCTTGCTGTTTTCTTTTCCTCTCTCTATTATTACTTCTCGATACGCCTGGTCGGTTGAATACCTTTGTTTTGCTCTCTCAATTCTTACTTCTCGATACGCCTGGTCGGTTGAATACCTTTGCTTTTCTCTTTTCAAGATACTAGCTCTGTTGTTTGTGTAGTACTCTTCCTTCAAATTGCGTATAGCCTGCTTCGATCTAACCATTATTCTAATCAAGAATGAGAGAATTTTCAGTTTTGACTTTCCTTATATACTAATTATGACGTCACTCTATTCACGTCATAGCTCTAATATAAAATTATGATGACGTTCATTATTTATTTAGTAGGGTTTCAGACAAGGTATTTCTAATGATGTACTTTTGTTTTGATCTGACTCTATTATTAGGAGTTTTGGGTTTTTATATTTCTTAGCATTGGACTGATCGTCTCTTACTAGGTTGCTAGCTACTGCTGCAACCCAAATTCACATATATATATTTATTTATGAGAGGCAGCCTGGCCGAGTGGTCAAAGGCACTGGTGTTAGCCACCAGTCTCTTCAGAAGCGTGGGTTCAATTCTTACCGCAAATATACGATTATGCTTGAAAGACTGCAGTTTGAAAAGACATCAAAAATGCAGTTTTTGGTGGAAAAATTTATTCTCTTTTAGAAATAATTTATTTTAGTTACTATAGATTTTTAACCCAATTAATTTCCTTTAAAGTGCGCTATTGAACAACCCTTTACGATGTTCCAGTGCCAAGCTATCTGTGGAAAAGAAAAAAGAAAAAAAAAGAAAAAAAAGAAAAAAATATCCCGTTTAGGCAGAATGTTGTAGTAGCTGCCACTTTTCTTGATTTTCAAGCCAATATTTCTCCCTTGCTGTTCAAGCCAAGGGACAGGTATTTTACTATGCAGGGGTTTCGGACAAGACGGTTCTAATGGTGTACTTTTTGTTTTGATCTGACTCTTTTTTAAGAACTATGGGTTTTTATATTTCTTAACATTGGACGTGATCGTTTCTTACTAGGTTGCTAGCTACCGCTTCAACCCGGATTATATTTCTTAACATTGGACGTGATCGTCTCTTACTAGGTTGCTAGCTACCGCTGCAACCTGGATGATCTGACTCTATTTTTAGGAGTTTTGTTATATTTCTTAGCATCGGACTGATCGTCTCTTACTAGGTTGCTAGCTACTGCTGCAACCCAGATTCACATATATATCATTTTTGTGAGACAGCCTGGCCGAGTGGTCAAAGACGCTGGTGTTAGCCACCAGTCTCTTCGGAGGCGTGGGTTCCAATCTTACCGCTGGTATACGATTGTGTTTGAAATACTGCAGTGTGAAAAGACATCAAAAATGCAGTTTTCGGTGGAAAAATTTATTCTCCTTTAGAAATAATTTATTTTAGTTACAAAAGGTTTTTTGACCCAATTAATTTCCTTTAAAATGAGCTATTGAACAACTGTCTACGATGTTCCAGTGCAAAGCTATCTGTGGAAAAGAAAGAAAAGAGAAAAAATATCCCGTTTGTGGAGAATAACGTGGTAAAAGTCAATTTGCTTGATTTTCAAGCCAATATATTTTCTTTTTTTTCAAGCCAAAGGGCGGTAAGTTTCCTTTATAGAGGTTTCGGACAAGGTGGTTCTAATGGTGTACTTTTTGTTTTGATCTGACTCCTCTGTTAGGAACTATGAGTTTTTATATTTCTTAACATTGGACGTGATCGTCTCTTACTAGGTTGCTAGCTACCGCTTCAACCCGGATTATATTTCTTAACATTGGACGTGATCGTCTCTTACTAAGTTGCTAGCTACCGCTGCAACCTGGATGATCTGACTCTATTTTTAGGAGTTTTGTTATATTTCTTAGCATTGGACTGATCGTCTCTTACTAGGTTGCTAGCTACTGCTGCAACCCAGACTCACATATATATCATTTTTGTGAGACAGCCTGGCCGAGTGGTCAAAGACACTGGTGTTAGCCACCAGTCTCTTTGGAGGCTTGGGTTCAAATCTTACTGCAGGTATACGATTATGTTTGAAATACTGCAGTGTGAAAAGACATCAAAAATGCAGTTTTTGGTGGAAAAATTTATTCTCTTTCAGAAATAATTTATTTTAGTTACAAAAGGTTTTTAACCCAATTAATTTCCTTTAAAATGAGCTATTGAACAACTCTCTACGATGTTCCAGTGCAAAGCTATCTGTGGAAAAGAAAGAAAAAGAGAAAAAAATATCTCGTTTGTGGACAATAACGTGGTAAAAGTCAATTTGCTTGATTTTCAAGCCAATAGTTTTTCTTTGTTATTCAAGCCAAAGGGCGGTAAGTTTCCTTTATAGAGGTTTCGGACAAGGCGGTTGTAATGGTGTACTTTTTGTTTTTATCTGACTCCTCTGTTAGGAACTATGGGTTTTTATATTTCTTAACATTGGACGTGATCTCTTACTAGGTTGCTAGCTACCGCTGCAACCCCGATTCTTCTAATGATCGTCTTTTAATATAATCTAAGTATTGGACATGATCGTCTCTTACTAGGTTGCTAGCTACCGCTGCAACCCGGATTACTAACCTATACTATACTTAAGTGGCGTATAAAATTTATTATAGGCAAAAGGTCGTTCTTTATTATAAAAATATTCCAACTCTTGCATTTCAATGGAAAAAATTCAAAATGAACTTTGAAAAATTAAGAGAATGTAACTGTGACAAGGTAAGCCATGACAAAACACTACTGAAATATTCCAACTCTTGCAATTCAACGAAAGAAATCCAAAATGAACTTTGAAAAATTAAGAGAATGTATGTTTGACAAGGTAAACCACACCAAAACACTACTGAAATATTCCAACTCTTGTATTTCAACGAAAGAAAACCAAAATGAACTTTGAAAATTCAAGAGAATGTAGCTGTGACAAGGTAAACCACAACAAAACACTACTGAAATATTCCAACTCTTGCATTTCAACGAATGAAATTCAAAATGAACTTTGAAAAATTAAGAGAATGTAACTGTGACAAGGTAAGCCATGACAAAACACTACTGAAATATTCCAACTCTTGCATTTCAACAAAAGAAATCCAAAATGAACTTTGAAAAATTGAGAGAATGTAAGTTTGACAAGGTAAACCACACCAAAACACTACTGAAATATTCCAACTCTTGCATTTCAACGAAAGAAAACCAAAATGAACTTTGAAAAATCAAGAGAATGTAGCTGTGACAAGGTAAACCACATCAAAACACTATTGAAATATTCTAACTCTAGCATTTCAACGAAAGAAATCCAAAACGAACTTTGAAAATCAAGAGAATGTAACTGTGATAAGGTAAACCACAACAAAACACTACTGAAATATTCCAATTCATGCATTTCAATAAATGAAATCCAAAATGAACTTTGAAAAATTAAGAGAATGTAACTATGACTAGGTAAACCACGACAAAACACTATTGAAATATTCCAACTCTTGCATGTCATCAAAAGAAATCCAAAATGAACTTTGAAAAATTAAGAGAACGTAAGTGTGACAATGTAAACCACAACAAAACACTACTGAAATATTCCAACTTTTACATTTCAACTAAAAAAAAAAAATGAACTTTGAAAAATCAAGAGAATGTAACTGTGACAAGGTAAACCACGACAAAAAACTACTGAAATATTCCAACTCTCGCATTTCAATGAAAGAAATTCAAAATGGACTTTGAAAAATCAAGAGAATGTAACTGTGACTAGGTAAACCACGACAAAACACTATTGACATATTCCAACTTTTGCATTTCATCGAAAGAAATCCAAAATAAACTTTGAAAAATTAAAAGAATGTAACTGTGACAAGGTAAACTACAACAAAACACTACTGAAATAATCCAACTCTTGCATTTCAACGAAAGAAATTCAAAATGAACTTTGAAAAATCAAGAGAATGTAACTCTGATAAGGTAAACCACAACAAAACACTACTGAAATATTCCAACTCATGCATTTCAACGAAAGAAATCCAAAATGAACTTTGAAAAATTGAGAGAATGTAACTATGATTAGGTAAACCACAACAAAACACTATTGAAATATTCCAACTCTTTCATTTCATCGAAAGAAATCCAAAATGAACTTTGAAAAATTAAGAGAATGTAACTGTGACAAGGTAAACCACGACAAAACGCTACTGAAATATTCCAACTCATGCATTTCAACGAAAGAAAATCAAAATGAACTTTGAAAAATCAATAAAATGTAACTTTGATAAGGTAAACCACGACATAACACTACTTAAATATTCCAACTCTTGCATTTCAATGAAAGAAATTCAAAATGGACTTGAAAAATCAAGAGAATGTAACTTTGACAAGGTAAACCACGACAAAACACTATTGAAATATTCCAAGTCTTGCATTTCAACGAATGAAAACCAAAATGAACTTTGAAAAATTATGAGAATGTAACAGTGACAAGGTAAACCATGACAAAACACTACTGAAATATTCCAACTCTTGCATTTCAACGTAAGAAAACCAAAATGAACTTTGAAAAATCAAGAGAATGTAACTGTGACAATGTAAAACATAACAAAACACTACTGAAATATTCCAACTCTTGCATTTCAATGAAAGAAATTCAAATTAACTTTGAAAAATCAATAGAATGTAGCTGTGACAAGGTAAACCACGACAAAACACTACTGAAATATTCCAACTGTTGCATTTCAGTGAAAGAAATTCAAAATAAACTTTGACAAATCAATAAAATGTAACTGTGACAAGGTAAACCACGACAAAACACTACTGAAATATTCCAACTCTTGTATTTCAATGAAAGAAATTCAAAATAAACTTGGAAAAATCAATAGAATGTAACTGTGACACTGTAAACCATAACAAAACACTACTGAAATATTCCTAAGAAAAAATTTAGAATTTGTAAAATTGGTTTAAGAAGGATATTAAGAAAGGAACTTGTTCTGAAATGCCTTTTGAAAGGTATTTCATGGTGTTGAGGCATTCAAAAAACTGTAAAGTAAAGTTGTGTGTGAAATGGATGGGTACTTCAAGTTGTAAAATGGGTTTAGAAGAGACATTAAGAAAGGAAATTGCTCTGAAATGCCTTTTGAAAGGTATTGCTTGGTGTTGAGTTATCCGAAAAGCTGTAAAGTAAAGTTTTGTGTGAAATGGATGGGTACTTCAAGTTGGAAAATAGGTTTAGAAGGGACATTAAGAAAGGAAATTGCTCTGAAATGCCTTTTGAAAGGTATTTCTTGGTGTTGAGGTAACCAAAAAGCTGTAAAGTAAAGTTGTGTGTGAAATGGATGGGTAATTCAAGTTGTAAAATGGGTTTAAAGGGACATTAAGAAAGGAACTTGCTTCGAAATGCCTTTTGAAAAGTATTTCTTGGTGTTGAGGTATATTTCTAAGAAAAAATTTAGAATTTGTAAAATTGGTGTAAGAAGGATATTAAGAAAGGAACTTGTTCTGAAAAGCCTTTTAAAAGTATTGCTTGGTGTTGAGGTATTCAAAAAGCTGTAAAGTAAAGTTGTGGGTGAAAAGGATGGATGCTTCAAGTTGGAAAATGGGTTTAGAAGGGACATTAAGAAAGGAAATTTCTCTGAAATGCCTTTTGAAAGGTATTTCATGGTGTTGAGGTATCCGAAAAGCTGTAAAGTAAAGTTGAGGGTGAAGTGGATGGGTACTTCAAGTTATAAAATGGGTTTAGAAGGAACATTAAGAAAGGAACTTGCTCTGAAATGTCTTTTGAAAAGTATTTCTTGGTGTTGAGGTATCCAAAAAGCTGTAATTTAAAGTTGTGGGTGAAAAGGATGGATGCTTCAACTTGTAAAATTAGTTTAGGAAGGACATTACGTAAAGAACTCGTTCTGAAAAGCCTTTGAAAAGTATTGCTTGGTGTTGAGGTATCCAAAGAGATGAAAAGTAAAGTTGTGGGTGAAAAGGATGGTGCTTCAAGTTGGAAAATGGGTTTATAAGGGACATTAAGAAAGAAAATTGCTCTGAAATGCCTTTTGAAAGGTATTTCTTGGTGGTGTGGTATCCAAAAAGGTGAAAAGTGTAGTTGTGGGTGAAAAGGATGGGTGCTTTAACTTGTAAAATGGGTTTAGGAGGGACATTAAGAAAAGAACTTGCTCTGAAATGTCTTTTGAGAAGTATTTCTTGGTGTTGAGGTATCCAAAAAGCTGTATAGTAAAGTTCTGGGTGAAAAGGATGGGTGCTTTAACTTGTAAAATGGGTTTAGGAGGGACATTAAGAAAAGAACTTGCTCTGAAATGTCTTTTGAAAGGTATTTCTTGGTGTTGAGGTATCCAAAAAGCTGTAAAGTATCGTTGCGGGTGAAACGGAAGGGTACTCCAAGTTGGAAAATGGGTTTAGAAGGGGCATTAAGAAATGAACTTGCTCTGAAATGCCTTTTGAAAAGTATTTCTTGTTGTTGAGGTATCCAAAAATCTGTAATGTAGAGTTGTGTGTGAAAGGGATGGGTTCTTCAATTTGTAAAATGGGTTTAGTAGGGAAATTAAGAAAGTAACTGGTTCTGAAATGTCTTTTGAAAAGTATTTCTTGGTGTTGAGGTATCCAAAAAGCTGTAAAGTAAAGTTGTGGGTGAAAAGGATGGATACTTCAAATTGTAAAATGGGTTTAGAAGGGACATTAAGAAAAGAACTTGCTCTGAAGTGCCTTTTGAAAAGTATTTCTTGGTGTTGGGGTATCCAAAAAGCTGTAAAGTAAAGTTGTGGGTGAAAAGGATGGGTACTTCAAGTTGGAAAATGGGTTTAGAAGGGACATTATGAAAGGAAGTTGCTATGGAATGGCTTTCGAAAGGTATTTCTTGGTGTTGAGGTATCCAAAAAGCTGTAAAGTATACTTGTGGGTGAAAAGGATGGGTACTTCAACTTGTAAAATGGGTTTAGAAGGGACATTAAGAAAGGAACTTGCTCTGAAATGACTTTTGAAAAGTATTTCTTGGTGTTTAGGTATCCAAAAAGCTGTAAAGTAAAGTTGTGGGTGAAAAGGATTGGTCCTTCAAGTTGGAAAATGGGTTTAGAAGTGACTTTAAGAAAAGAACTTGCTCTGAAATGCCTTTTGAAAGGTATTTCTTGGTGTTGAGGTATCCAAAAAGCTGTAAAGTAAAGTTGTGGGTGAAAAGGATGGGTACTTCAACTTGTAAAATGGGTTTAGAAGGGACATTAAGAAAAGAACTTGCTCTGAAATGCCTTTTGAAAAGTATTTCCTGGTGTTGAGGCATACAAAAAGCTGTAAAGTAAAGTTGTGGGTGAGACGGATGGGTACTTCAAGTTGGAAAATGGGTTTAGAAATGACATTAAGAAAGGATGTTGATCTGAAATGCCTTTTGATAGGTATTTCTTGGTGTTGAGGTATCCAAAAAGCTGTAAAGTATAGTTGTGGGCGAAAAAGATGGGTACTTCAACTTGGAAAATGGGTTTAGGAGGGACATTATGAAAGGAACTTGCTCTGAAATGCCTTTTGAAAGGTATTTCTTGGTGTTGAGGTATCCAAAAACATGTAAAGTAAAGTTGTGGGTGAAAAGGACAGGTACTTCAAGTTGGAAAATGGGTTTAGAAAGGAACATTAAGAAAAGAAAATGCTCTGAAATGTCTTTTGAAAGGTATTTCATGGTGTTGAGGTATCCAAAAAGCCTTATAGTAAAGTTGTGGGTGAAAAGGAAGGATGCTTCAAGTTGGAAAATGGTTAAGGAATGACATTAAGAAAGGAACTTGTTCTGAAAAGATATAATATAGCCTTAAAAAAAATATTAAAAAATGGGGGCTCCGGGGACTTTTGGGGCGCCGGGGGCCCTTTGGGGGGCCCGGGGGACCCATTGGGAGCCCGGGGGAACCTTTGGGGGCCGGGGGTTTCCTTCGGGGTTGGGTTTTTGGTATCGGAGCCCTTTGGGTGGGGGTTGGAGGATCGGGGCCCTTTGGGGTTGGGGTATGGGACCTCACGACACTTTTCAAATGGAACTTGTGCATTATAACGACCACACTCAAAACCTCTCCTATAACATCTTCTAAAATCATCTTTTAAAATGTCTAACTGTTTCGCCGAAATAATTCCCTAAAATGTCTAAAACGGTTTCGCCCAAATAATCCCTAAACGTAATTTCTGCGTGTTCCTTTTGTTTTTGGCATCCCTGCGCTGTCACATTTGAAATTACTGGGAAACCCTTTCCCGCGCATCTCTTCATCTCTAAGATCAAAACATTCGCCGGAGTTTCTTGGAGAATTGTTTCCGGGGCGATGTTTATTAATATCTTTGGAGTTCGACCAGAATTGTTTCCAGGGCAAAGTTTATTAATATCTGACATGTGATGTCAAGGTGAATTGTTTCTGGGTGAATTTTTTTAATGTCTGACAGATGATGTCATGGTTGATTGATTTGTCATGAAAGGGGAATTAATTTGTTGTTTCTAAGGGAGTTATTGATTCACGAAAGGGGAATTCAGGTCACTGACCCTGTTCCCCATTAGACTCAATAATCCAGAAAAAATTCCATCAAAGTGAGAAAAATCCTGTTTTTTCATTCTCACTGACAAAAACCATAAAACAGACATAAATTGCTGTTGACATCCATGAAAAACATCAAATAAATTGACCAACACTCATAACCGTCCAAGAAAAATCCATAAAAGTGAGAAAATTCCTGTTTTTTCAAGTGAGAAAAATCCAGTTTTTTCATTCTCAGTGAGAAAACCATCTACCTAGGGACTCTATGCCCATATTTGGTGCCCCGTTCGGAGCTCATGATAGCTTTCTACTAAGGAAAGATGTGTAGAAAATGAGAACCTTCTGGAAGGGTGTAAGTGAACAATAGTTCACTCAAATATTGAATAATTTGAAGGATCTCTTCAAATTATTCTGAAAAAAGAGAGTGTCGTTTCTTAACTTCAAGAGAGAAAAATAAACAAATGTATGTTATTTTTATATATAACCAATAGAAATAGATCAGAAAACCAAATAAAACCATAGGTGATTAAACTAAAAATAGGAATGTAAAGAGCATTGGTGTCATTACTAAAAAGATTTTCCGCTAAGACTGATAAAACAAAAGATATGTTGTTCATTCAAATAATGTGTTATTAAGCTACTGGCTTTTTAATAGATGACCGGATAGTGCTCAGGCCAGGATTTAGCAATAGGTCCACTAGACCCGGGCCTAGTGGCGTACAGTGTCAGGGGCACAATAAATTATCACCTGAGTGATTTTTTTTCTCAGCAAAAACTAGACTAATGCGATGTATATTTAATACGCCTGTCGCACTCCGCTGCCTATTAACAGAAAAGTGATTTTAAAACGAAACAGGAATTCCGTGGCCACTTATAAACTGTTAATCTCTCCCAAGAATGGTAGCTAAGAGTTCGGTATCACTTCTCTCTTTCTTTGCTTTTCGCTCATCAGTTGCGTTCTGTTCAGTGTTTTTCCACTGTCCCCCAATTTTTGGAGATATCCCCGAAAATCTCACAAAAAACGGAGCGGCAAAATTCGCTTGGGCCTAAAAACGTCAAAGCTTTAAATCTGGCCCTGATAGAGCTTCTAGATACTGGCTCAACTTTACTTTATATCGTCTTTGTCTTAATTTTAATCAGCAGGGACTATCCAGCATTGATCGGGAATCTTTGAGGTAGGGGCAACCCCCTTATATACGTAATAATTTCTGTTCGTTTTAAGTTTTGATTTCGGAAAACTTTCCGAAAAAGAAGTTTTTCAAAGAAAAGTAAAGGCCATTTTAAACTTAAGCTCAGCAGATACAAATACCTTTTAAAATTCAAACTGAAAATGACTAAAAATTACTATTAAAGAATAAATAAAACCCAAAACGAACAGAAATTAAATAAACAATCATAGCAAAAAGACATACAATAAGTAATAATATAAATGAATAAATAGATCTTAAAGCAAGCAATGCTTAGATTGAATATAAAAATCAAGCTTAAAACGAAAAACAATATTTTCCTATTGAAGTATAAATGAAACTTAAAACGAACAGAAAATAAATTAACAATCAATGCAAACTAACATACAATAGATATTAATGCAAATTAATAAATAAATCTTAAACCGAGTGAAACTTAAATTGGCAAATCAAGCTTGAAACGAACAAAAATCACTACAAACAAGAGTTTGGGTATCACATCCTTCTCTCAATGTAAAAGTCTAAAACCTACTGCGTCATTGGCGCTTTACTGAAAACCTATTTTATGACAAATATTCTCTTTTGTACTTAATATTGAAAATAAACAATAAAATGATAGTAACATTTTGAACTGATGAGCTTTCAGCAATTAATATCATTATACATCAAATATTCAGTTTAATTTATTAGTTTTTTCTAAAGTTGTTCAAGACGAATATAGTTCCACTACAAACAAGAGTTTGGATACTGCCCCCTTTTACTATAGATAAAAACCGAAAGCCTAATGCGTCATTGGTGCTTAACTGAAAACGAATTATATTACAAATATTTTCTTTTCCAGTTCTTACAGCATTGAAAATAAAAATACAATTACAGTGAAATAAATTCTTGAACTGATGGAAACAATTAATATCATTATACATCAAATATTCAATTTGATGTTGTTTATACTTTCCAAGACTGTTCAAGACGCATATAGTTTTCAGTAAAGCGCCAATGACTTTTACAGTGAGAGAAGGAGGTGAAATCAAAACTCTTGTTTGTAGTGATTTTTGTTCGTTTCAAGCTTGATTTGCATCTTGAAAGTTGCCCTACGATTTCTTTTGACTCTTAAAAAGTGAACAAGAACTTTCAATTTCCAATCAAATGAGCCCTCTTCGAAGTTTATACGAGCATCCCTTCCACAAGAACTATATATGCCCCTAGAGCATTACTCATAACACCTGGCTCCGGGCCCTGGTGGGTTCCTTCGACACAGGAATTTTTCTTATCTGACCTTTGAACTATTTTTAACAAAATGTCTATCTAAAAATTTTCATCAGATGGGTTTGGAAAGAAAAGGCGTGGGGAGGGGCTAGTTGCCCTCGGATGCCTTTTGACTCTTAAAAATTGAACTAGAACTTTCAATTTCCAATCAAATGAGCCCTCTCTGAAGTTTATATGAGCATCCCTTTGATAAGAACGATATACACCCCCAGGACAACACTTACAAAGCCTATCCCCCGGGCCCTGGAGGGAGTTTTTTTATCTAATTTTTGAACAATTTCCAAAAAACTGGAAATTGAAGTTTATATGAAGTTTATACAAGCATCCCTTTCATAAAAACACATATATGCTCTGAGGGCATAACTTTGAACGCCTTCCCTTGTGCCCTGGGAGTGTTGTGTTGACATCAGATTTTTTCTTATCTGACATCTGAACTATTTTGAATATAATGTTTATCTCAAAATTTACATCAGGTGGGTATGAACAAACAAGGCGTGGGGGTGGGGGGCTAGCTGCCCTCGGATTTCTTTTAACTATTAAAAATTGAACTCAAGCTTTAAGTTTACAGTCAAACGAGTCCTCTATGAAGTTTATACGAGCATCCCTTTCATACGATCCATATATGCCCCAGAGCATAACTTAAGACGCCTGCCCCCGGGCCCTGGGGGGGGGGGTGTGGAGGCATCTGAGTTTTTGTTATTTGACTTTTGAGCAATTTTTAACTCGATGGCTATCTCAAAATTTTTATTGGATGCATTTGGGGGAAAAGGGGGCGTTGGGGGGGCTTCCCCCCCCCCCAATTTCCAATCAAATGAGCCATGTCTGAAGTTTTTACGAGCATCCCTTCAATAAGAATCCTGTATTCCCCCAGGACATAACTTAGAACACCTACCCTCGGGCCCTGGGGCACTGTGTCGACCCTGGAGTTTTCGTTATATGTTCTTTGAACTATTTTAAAAAACCCTATCTCAAAGTTCTTATCGGATGGGTTTGACGAAAAAAGGGCGTGGACGGGGAGGGGGGCTAGGTGCCCTTCAATATCTTTTGACTCTTAAAAAGTGAACTAGGACTTTCAATTTCCAATCAAATGAGCCCTCTTTGAACATAATACGAGCATCCCTTCCATAAGACCCATAAATGCCCCCAGGGCATAACTTACAACGCCTAACCCCGGGCCCTGGGGGGCTGTGTTGACACCGGAATTGTTGTTATATAATCTTTGAACTATTTTTAACAAAATATCTAACTTAAAATTTTTATTGGATGCCTTTGGAAAAAAAAGGTTTGGGGGGGGGGGGAAGCTGGCTACCCTCCAATATCTTTTGACGCTTCAAAAGTGAACTAGAACTTTCAATTTCCAATCAAATGAGCCCTCTCTGAAGTTTATACGAGCATTCCTTCCATAAGAACCATATATGCTCCCAGGGCATAACTTATAACCCTTGCCCGTGAAGAATGTGGGGGAGTGTCCTGCTCAAACATATAATTTCCAGAACTTTAGACTACGTTGAGCAAAATGGCTATATCAAGATTTTGATTGGATGTGTTTCGGGAAGTGGTGGGCGTGAAAGGTATGAAAGGCCTTAGAATCCCTTTCGACTATTAAAAAAGGAACTAGCCATTTAAATTTCCAATCGAATAAGCCCTTTCTGAAGTTTCTACGATAACACTGTCCATACAAAACCTTATATGCCCCCAGGGCATAACTTACAACCCTTGCCTTGAGGGCTATTGGGGGGGATTGTCATCCTCAAAGACCTAATTACCAGAACTAAAAACTACGCTGAATAAAATGGCTATATCAAAATTTTGATTGGATGTGTTTTGGGAAAAGGTGGGCGTGAAAGGAGGGTTAGTTGCCTTCCAATCACTTTCGACTATTAAAATGGGCACTAACTCTGAATTTCCAATCGAATGATTTCAAATTTTTTTAAAGTTTCTACGACAACGCCTTCTATAAAAACCTTATATGCCCCCAGGGCATAACTTACAACCCTTGCCCTAAAGGCTGTGGGGGGAGTGTCCTCCTCAAAAACATAATTTCTATCTGGAAATCAGCTACGCTGAACAAAATGGCTATCTCAAAATTTTGATTGGATGTGCTTAGGGAAATGGCGGGCGTGGAAGGGGTGTTAGTTGCCTTCCAATCACTTCTAAAAAATATAATAGAGAAGGCGGTACGGAAAAATACGAATTACGAAAATTGGTATAAGAAATCACGATATATTTTTAAACTGTACCAAGTCCCCAGTCTACATGTCAACACATAAATCGAAAAACACGTAGATAGGCAAAACAACTTGATACATATAAAACTGCACAAAAAAGCTGTAGTTATACATTCAAGCAACCCAAAGGACATATACATCATATCAGATCCGATACCCCCCCCTCACATTGCAAAAAGACCGAAACCCAAAGTGGACAAAGCTTGCTGCAATGGCACATCCGGTTTGTCATTCTTTGGCTCTTCTTTCTCTTTCTTTTCCTTTTTATTCTCTTTACTTTTTTCCTCTGGCTTATAGTGCTCATTGCAGATGTGCTAAAATTGCTGGATTTTGAGAACATTTCCAGTGCCAGCATAAGCAAAAATATCAATGAGTGTGGAGGCGATAGAGTGTAAGGATTCTGGAAGACCTTCCAAAGCCGCTATAGTGGCTCCCGCTTCCTCTTGTTTTCCAGGAATTATACCTGGAACACCGGTTATCATTAAACAATAGAAGACACTAAGATTGATCTGAAGAACCCATAATCCCTCTCCCCTTCTCGGAAGCTTTCATATGAAATCATCTTTTTTCTATCATTGATATTTTTCCTTTGTTGTATTATTAAAATGTACATTACTTTTTCAATCAGAATCCACCCTGACTGTCGTTTCTCAGAATGTAGAGTCACCTGCCAAGTATGCAGAAGGCCATAGGTATGGTCTTCCACCGATGGCAGATTTTATTGCAAACTTTCATTATTTTTTCATTCTTTTTTAAAGAAAGAGAAGTCGATATTTCTCTTTTGTTGCTATTAATTCCCGAGTATTAAATTAGTTTTAAGTGCTGTTTGAATTTAAATTACTTTTTTTTATAACAAGAATCAACCTGTGACTGTCATTTCTCAGAATGTAGAGTCACTTGCCAAGTATGTAGGAGGCCATAGTTATAGCCTCCCACCTATTGCAGATTTTATAGACAACTTCTGTTATTTTCTCATTCTTTTTTAAATGACGGGAAGTCTGGTCAAAGGAGCTGAGTGAGTTTGAATTATTTCACTGGTACAAAACTTTCTTACCAATATTTCTTTTTTCTAGTTGCAATACTCTGAGCTGGATATACATAGAATTGTTTCACTACCGCTTGGATTACATTGGGTCTCAAGTCCTAAATTGAAGGCTGAAGATGCATTGTCGGAGTTCTTTCCTGGCGCCGACCCAGCAGTTGGCTACAACACAGTTTTGGCAATAGATTTTATAGGGGCTGGCTCTAAGCATGCGAGGTAAGATACTTATCTTGATGACTGTAGCTCGAACTAAAAAGCGTGGGAAATTTGTAGGAGAGGAAGCTGGCAAAAAAGAAATCACTAACGCTATCTAGGTTTTGATGACTTTTCACTTTTTTAGTCTATCCAAAGATTATGGGTAACTTATTAAGAGTGGGAATGGAGGCTAGTGTCGACAAAAAATAAACTATCAACACCATCTAGTGCTTAGCGACACTTGCCGTTTTTTTCAGTGTAAAAATAGAAATAATTAATTTAATTAATATCATTGGTAAAATTAGGGTAACATAAGTGTTTGATCTCAGTTCCTGACAGAAAAATGATGACAGTGCTTTAAAAAACGCAAAGTGATGCCAAATTCTAGATGGCATTGATAGTTGTTTTTTTTGCTGACACTAACACCAGTTCCCACTCTTATAAGTTACCCATAATCTTTGAATCTTCCCTTAATTTTTTTATGTGTTTGTTTATGCATTTGGGTTGGTCTGTGAGTTTGTTTTGAAACAGTAAAGAAAACAATGGATGAAATTTATGTGGTAGAAATCTGTGATTTTTATTATGTTTTGTTTATGTTTTGGGTAATAATCAAGCTTGTATTTTATGTGCTTATTTGTGCTTTTGGGTATGTTTTTAAGTATGCTTTCAAAACCGTAGAGAAAACAATGGAGAAAGTTCATGAAGTAAAAATCCAGGTTATTTTTTTGTGTTCCCTCGTGTTTGGATATGTTTGGGAGTATGTTTTGAAACACCGAAGAAAAACAATGGAGGAAATTCATCAGGCAGAAATGCAGAAATTTGTATTTGTTTTTTTTATGCATTCGGATATGTCTGTGAGTTTGTTCTTAAAGAGCGTGAAGAAAACAATGCAGATAATTTCTTAAACCATATTGGCTTGACATAACATAAAGAAAGAAAAACGAGCAGAAATGGAATTTTTGAAGGCCAAATGAAAAAAGTAACGAAACACAACAAAGCGAATATTTCGAGGGGTCAAACACTTCTCCTCTTCAGCGCGAAACAAAAAAATATAATCAACGAGAGTGCCGAAGAAAAAAAACAACAAAATAAAACGCGGAAAGTCAATATGAATGTGAAAAAGCCAATGAAAAAACCAAAAAATTAAAGATTAATAAAATTCAATAAATGCCAAAAACTATAAGAATTAAAACCAACATCCTAACAACAACCATAAAAGTGAGTCATTCACCAATATCCGCGATTTGCAAAAAATCCAAAAATTTGAACCGCCATCGACGGATACTAGCGAATAACTGAGAAATAAAAGAAAAACATTCATTCACTCAAAACAAAACGAACCAGCAATTGAATGAGTTGGAGAGCTGTGTCATTTGAGTCCTGATTTTAATAATTGCATTCCTTGCAGACACTCTTTAAGTCTTACGGGGTTGTTGACGTGTATGATTAAGTAATTGGGAAAGTGGTACAAGGATTATATCTGGGACTGCTAAAGTATCGGCTTCTCTTTTGAGGACACCGAAATACGACTCATTTATTCTTAAATCACCCGAAACCCTGTTCCAAGCTAGACCTAAATGTTGGTATTTATAAATTTCAACAGTTTCTCTGTAGTGCTGGACAATACCTTTGTCATGCGTGGTAATAATCCACCTTTTGTCCAAATGTATACATTCCAAAATGTATAAGCCAACATAAAAAAATCCTGAATTTCTACTTTGTGAATTTCCTCCATTGTTTCTTCATGTTCTTTTAGAAGATACTTAGAAACATACCCAAAACAAAACATAATAAAAGTACCAAATTTCTACCTCATGGATTTCCTCTATTGTTTTCTTTACCCTCTTTCAGAACAAATTCACTGACATACCCAAATGCATAAGCAAACACATAAAAAAGTTCTGCATTTCTACCTCATGAATTTCCCCCTTTGCTTTCTCTTCGATTTTTCAAAACATAATCACAAACACATCCAGACGCACAAGCGAGCACATAAAAAATAACTTAGATTTTGCCTCATGAATTTTCTCTACAATTTTACAAAACATACTAACAAACCAATCACCCAAACAAGCATATAAAAAATGACTTGGATTTTGACCCGATACATAAAAAAACACAATAAAATCTCAGTTTTCTACCTCATGAGTTCCCTGCATTATTTTAAAGAAAGAAAAACGAGCAAAAATGGAGTTTTTAAAGGCCAAATGAAAATGCTGACAAAACAAAACAAAGAGAATATTTCGAAGGGTCAAACGCATCTCTTCTTCAGCGCAAAACGAGAAAATATAATCAATGAGAGTGCCGAAGAAAAAAAAACAAAATAAAAGCTCAAAGTCAATATGAATGTGAAAAAAAAACGAAAAAACCCAAAAATTAAAAGATGAATAAAATTCAATAAAAGCCAAAAATTATTAGAATTAAAACCAAATATCTAACAACCGTAAAAGTGATTCATTCACCAATATCCGCGATTTGCAAGAAAAATAAAAAAATTTGAACCACCATCGACGGATACTAGCGAATAACTGATAAATAAAAGAAAAACATTCATTCACTAAAAACAAAACGAACCAGCAATTGAATGAGCTGGAGAGCTATGTCATCTGATTTCTGATTTTAATAATTGCATTCCTTGCAGACACTCTTTGAGACTTAAGTTGTTGACGTGTATTTGTTGTAAGTTGTTGACAACATTAAGCTAGACTTAAATGTTGGTATTTATAAATTTCAACAGCTTCTCTTTATTACTGGACAATATCTTTTTCATGCATGGTAATAATCCACCTTTTGTCCCAAAAGTGTCTCCTGGTCCTCCTGTGATAAATCTCAGCTCCACGCCCCTTACAACAGAGCAAAATCAGGTTCTATCGAAAGGATTGAAATTTTCAATAGCCCCTTCGAAAATACCTTATAGTGAAATTATCGTGAACACAGAGGGGGCATTTCATGACTCTCGTGCAGAAATTGGAGAGATTGCTGAGGTTAGAGCAAATTTTGTTGAAACCTTGTTGGATTCGCCTTCTGTTAATAATCCAAATTAAAAAAAAAAATTAGTAAAAATGAACACTTTAAGTCTTACGCGCACTACATAAAGATCATTCCAGGATTATTACGAAAGGCGATAAAGGCAATACTGTTGTTGTATTAGATTCAGATGATTACGACAAGAAAGTCTGATAAATCTTAAAGGATTCTAACACATATGAACAATTAGCTACCGATACCACAGAAAAATTTGTCCAGGAAGTCCGAAAATAACTTTCTTATCTAAAAGGAAAAGGTGAAATCACAGATCAATTGTACAAAAGGTTTTACCCACGTAGGTGCACTTCCCCTTGTTTTTGTGGTGTTCCTAAAATTCATAAGCCCAGTAATCCACTTCAATCCATTGTTTCTTCCTTTAATTCTCCTACAGCAAAAATAGGGAAATTCTTATTAGTTGTATTTCGCCCACTAATTCAGGCTCAAAAACCCTATTTTAAAAATTCCGCTGATTTCATTTCCAAGGTAAAGCAAGTTTCTGTTAAACCAAATACAAGAATTGGCAGTTTTGATGCAGATTCAATGTATACCAATTGTGATCCTCAAAATGCCAAACTGATTTTGGAGTATAAACTTAGTTCTAACCCATCTATATCAGGAAAATCTACTCTTTCGAATCAGACACTTCTTTTACTTATAGCCTTTTGTAACAGAATTTTTTTTTACTTCCATTATAGAGGCATTTTTTATAGACAGAAATATGGGCTTTCAATGAGCACCCCCTTTCACCAATACAGGCTGATATCTTCAAGGAAGACCTTGAAGAAAGGGCTATTTTTCTAAGTTTTTGTAAACCTGAATTTTGGGTTCGTTTTAAAGATAATATTTTTCATTTGTGGGAGCATGGTGACGAGTCTCTGGGGTCTTTCCTTCACTTGCTCAACTCCTTGGATCCAAAATATAAATTTACTCAGGAAAAAGAGGCGTCTTCCTTTCTTAGATGTTCTGGTGCACCGAAATGATACATGTTTCGAGTTTGGTGCCTATAGAAAACCCCCACATAGTGATCATTACTTAAATTATTCCCCTAGTCCTTCTACTGCTGTGAAAGGAGGAGTTGTCACTTCTCTAGTTGACAGAGCATTGCAAGTTTGTTCAACACGCTTCCTGGATTCAGAGCTCGACCACTTTAGAGATTTTTTATTTGGGAATGGTTATCGAATTAGTTTAATAAGTTCTGTAATGCAAGACGCATTAAAAGATTATCAGATAGTTACACAGAAAAAACAAATCAAAGAAAAAATTCAGTTTATCTTGGTCTCCCGTAGGCTAAAGGGGTTTCTGACCGCATTTTAAGAAATCTTAGAAAAAATAACATTTGCACTCACTAAAGACCCAGAAAAACTATCAGTTCGCAAATTTATCAAGGTAAAGACCCTATCCCGATAGGTAAAACTCCGGTGTCTACAGAATTCCTTGCTCGTGAGGTCTTTGGTATATCGGAGGAACTGAACAGTGACTTACGGATAGATTAACTCAGCACTCTACCTCAATCAATAACACACTTAAAAAGTGGAAAAAAAAAACAGAAAGTGTGCTCTGCCCTTGCAAAGCACATTTTTGAAAACCCAGACCATACTATTTTATGTAATCCAGCCTAATTTCGCATGACAAAGGTATTGTCCAGCACTAAAGAGAAGCTGTTGAAATTTATAAATACCAACATTTAGGTCTAGCTTTGAACAGGGATTCAAGTAATTTAACAATAAATGAGTCGTATTTCGGTTTTCTCAAAAGAGAAGTAGTCCAGATATAAACCTTGTACCACTTTCCCAATCACTTAATCAGACACGTCAACAACCCCTTAAGTCTTAAAGAGTGTCTGCAAGGAATGCAATTATTAAAATCAGGAATCAAATGACACAGCTCTTCAACTCATTCAATTGCTGGTTCGTTTTGTTTTGAGTGAATGAATGTTTTTCTTTTATTTCTCAGTTATTCACTAGTATCCGTCGATGGCAGTTCAAATTTTGGGATTGTTTGCAAATCACGGATATTGGTGAATGACTCACTTTTATGGTTGTTAGTTATTTGGCTTTAATTCTTATAATTTTTGGCTTCTATTGAATTTTATTCATCTTTTAATTTTTTGGTTTTTTCATTGTTTTTTTTTCACATTCATGTTGAATATCCGCGTTTTATTTTGTTGTTTTTTTCTTCGGCACTCTCATTGATTATATTTTTTTGTTTCAGGCTGAAGAAGAGAGGCCTTTGTCCCCTCGAAATATTCGCTTTGTTGTGTTTGTCAGTATAATAATAATAACTCTTTATTTCCATAATAGCTTATAGCTAGCAGCGGACGTCAA
The DNA here is from genome assembly GCF_049724085.1 of Artemia sp. Qi Xiang Cuo. Taxonomy (NCBI): domain Eukaryota; kingdom Metazoa; phylum Arthropoda; class Branchiopoda; order Anostraca; family Artemiidae; genus Artemia; species Artemia sp. Qi Xiang Cuo. The sequence goes on along the minus strand of NC_142794.1, from coordinate 104,448,825 downwards.
ACAACAAGAAAGTATAACACATGAGATCAGATAAATAAATATAAAAATAAATAAACTTTTTCACAACTTTTTATAGATTTCCCCCTTCAACTAGTTCCTCACTATAGTTGTTCACGAAGTATGGAACAAACGATGATAGGTACCTTTATGATGCCTTTCGGGGTGAGGGACAAAGGAGTTGGCACGACGAACTGAGGGCTCCTCTACGTGTTTTTGGCCGACTGATCTGTGATTCCTGGAAATCCGATAATATTTTGCGATGGACATCAGAGCTTAGGCATTTTTTTCCGAAACGCATCGTGAGATCGTGAAGCCTTACAGATAGTTTCTGAAGCCTCAGTTTCTGCAGGCTGTCCTCATAGGATGTATAATTTGCCCCAAGCATTATTTGGCACGCCCGCTTCTGAATATTTTCAAGCTTTTCGGTTTGGATAGCCGTTAGACCTGGGTGCCAAACGGGACAAGCATACTCGGTTTGCGATCGGACATACATACAGTATAGACTGCGCATAATGGAAATTTGGATATTGAACCGTGTTAGGCAAGCAAAGGATTTTAGGCATAGGGAAGCTTTTTGGAGGATAGACTGTATATGTGGATCCCATTTAGGTTGCTTTTGAAAGTTACTCCTAGGATTTTTATTTCATCTTTAGTTGTAAGTCCACTGTCTTCTTGGGACGGAATTGCAGATTTTAAAAAGCTAATACGTAGAATATGGCTCTTGGCTTCACTAACTGTAAGCATTACATCTTCAAGATTATGCTTTAGCTGGGAAAATATTGATGAGGTGGTGATTTCCTCTGCTAGGCTCACTAAGGTGCGGAATGATATGCTTGACAGGTCGTCAGCAAACTTGTAGCGACTTTGTATATGTGCTAGGACAGGGTTAAAAACAATCAAAAAGATCAGTGGTCCTAATTTTGTCCCTTGGGGTGCTCCGCACCACATTTCTTGGAATTCGGATGCTTCATCCTGCGTGAGTGAAACACATTGGTTTCGAATGTGCAGGAAGCTTGCAACCATTCTCACAAGAAACTGTCGAGCACCCATTTCTTTAGCTCGGTTAATAGCTATCAGGTATTGGATGCTGTCAAACGCCTTTACTATATCGCTGAGAAGGATTTCTGCGTGTGTCTTTTCCTTCTCGAGATGTTTCATCAGATCGTCAAGAAGACATAGAAGATAGCGGGTAGTATTATGTCCAGGCCTGAAACCAAATTGCCGAGGGTCTAAATTAGCTTCAAGATCTCCATATAAATATTCACAGATAAAACCCTCAAACACTTTGGAAAGGCACGGGATTTTTGAAATCGGGCGCAAATCGTTAGGTGAGAGGGTTTTTTTATTTTAGTCATGGGAGTTATATAGGCTGTCTTGAAGCAATCCGGGAATGTACCATCTATTAGACATTGATTGAAACAGGCAGCCAAAACAGGACTAAGCTCCTCAGAGCAATGAGCTATCAACTCAGTAGGACTTTCTAGAGGGTAATTACTCTTCCTGAGGTCCAGGCGTTTGAGCTTCTCGTATACTTCAAGGGGGCGAATTATTGGAATTTGTTCAATGGGTCCATTTTCAGGTAGCTCGTCAAGAGGTGGGTGTGTGCGACAAATATTTGAAAAATGTGTGTTGATCATATCAGCGCTCAGAGGTTCACCATCAGAGCCGTAGATTGTCAGCTGCTTTCGAGTCCGTCCCATAATCTCTTGGACCTTCTGGTGGAATCTAGAGGTGTTAGACTTCCAAAGCTTGTTAAGCACTAGAGCACCAAATTCCTTTTTAGATTTCTTTATTTTGAGACATATGACATTGCGCATTTTTTTAGCCTCATCTTGATATCCCAACTTATAGAGCTCATTTCTCAATTTGATTACATACTTAATCTCTTTAGTCACCCACGGCTTATTTTGTGACTTGACCAGGATTGTCTTTTCGGGAAATATTACTTTATATTCATGGAAAAGCTGAGCAGTGACCTCTTGCATTATATTGTTGCCGTTCTTCATAGTAAGGACTTTCGACCAGTTTTTCTTAGCTAGCCACTCTTGGTAAATCTGGGGTTGTTCTTGAGTTTGCGGGCGGTACTTCACCACTGACTGGGATCTGTCAGGGGGTTCTCTGCTAGGCTTCCATATTAGAGTAAGGTGGTCACTCATACCAATAGCGGGAAAAGTTTAGGGGGGATTATAGAACTCCTCAATATTGGTGAAGATAAGGTCTAGTACTTTTTCCTCGCGTGTTGGGACTTCAACAACTTGCGTAAGTGAGAGTGAACTTGAGAGCCAGCCAGCCTTTAAATCATTAAAGTCACCCAGAATCTGAATGGCAGCGTATGGGCATTGGGATCTTATGTAGTCAGCCGAATGCTGTAGGTAGTGTACGACTTCCTTTCGGAACGATGCTTTTGGCGAGTAGTAGACGACACTAAAAATGATTGAAAATATTTTTTTTGATAGGTATCGGGGTCTTATCGTAAGCCAAAGACCTTCGTGCTCAGGTTCCCTAGGGATAGGTATATTTAGGGCTCGATTCGGAATTGCAGACTTGCAAAGAAAACCAACACCCCCACCATGACTCACAATGGCCCCGTCCATATTTAATCTTGGGAGTAGATACACATCGTACCCGGAAATAACCGTGCATGTGTCAGACGCGGACCAAGTTCCGCACAAGCAAGCCACTACAATGTCATTTTGTATGAGGGTGGTTTCCAGCTCTTCAACTTTATTCCCAAGAGAGCGGACGTTTGCGAGCAGGATTTTGGGAAATGAATACTTCTGCTTTGTGCGATTACAATCCTTTTTCGTACCGTGTAGAGTTCGGTGTCTTTGGGCATCCATTTGAGCTGATCGCTGAGTATACTTGGGTTTGTATTTTAAGGTTGCAACAGGTGTTTTCACTTTTGGAAGGTGACCTTTTTGTTGATTGTAAGGGGGTGGGAGTTGTTCATAGAGTAAAGCTTGATTTATTGGTGGTGGGATTGAGCGGTGGAAATCAAGAATGGGCTGTGTTAGGCTAGCGACTCGATGAGCTGTGAAAATCTGTTCCTCGTTGGAAAATGGGGAGTAATAATTTGGTGTGCTGGCGGGATAGTTAGTCAGATATCTGGTACGGGAGCGTATGGTATAGCTTGCCATCTTATTGTGGGTGCTGGTAGCCAAGGTCTTCGGTAGGGGGGAGGGGGAGCTATAGGATGTATGCTGTTGTCTTTCCTCGGAGGTGTGAGTTTCAACTGCATTAAGGGGACAATTCTCAGTAAACGATCTCCTGTTCTGATATCTTGTTTCCCAACTTCGGATTTTGCAGGGAACCCGTTTTTTTGACTGCCTTGGGTGCGTTTTTATTGCCCCATGCAGGCGACGTTTAGCTGGCAGGTGCACTTTAGGACAGTCATTCACGAAGCAAAGACCACACGAGAACTTTTGGCAAGGTTCTTTGTGTACCAATATACATTGATCGTTGCCACATTTTACCCTATAGAAATCTGTGCAGATGTGTAGAAAGGGACAATCCACACTGTTTCGGAAAATTCCCCGGAGTTGGAAACGGCATACTAAGGGTTCTTTGATTTGTTCCTTTGGATTTTGGCTGAATTCATCTTGATCAGGAGAGACTTAGGTACTTTGGTTTAGTTGTTTAGGCGTATGGCAGGGACGTTGATAGCAGTTAGTACACTTGAACGAGAAGTACCGGCCCGACGGCTTCTGCAGAGCCAGTACTAGGTCTGCATCTATTGCAGCACATGCACTGTGCTGCCATCTTTTGCAAGAATGGCATTCAAAGGAGGGGCTTCCCCCAGCTGGTATGTCACAGGTGATGCACCTAGAGAGGTCAGTGATTATGGGGAGGGGGAATATTTCACGAGAAATCAAATGCGTCAAAACAAGAAATTTGGAAATCCTTAAAAGTAATAAAAAAAAATCAGAGGATATTGCGAAGTTTTCACACGAGACTGAGTGGAGAAAATAGTTTTGAAGGGGATTTATTAAATAGGCCCAGATCAAAGAGACTATTTAGATTTTACTAAACAATAACTATTGTGGTGTGTTCGGGTCATTCAAATATCAGCTAAACGTAAAAAAAAGTGTACAGACCCTGAAAACACTACTAACAAAGGTTTTCAGTGAAACCAAACACTTGTTTTATTTTATACACTGATTTTAATACAGACCTTGATTAGAATACTACCAATAACAATGAACTTATCAAAGTCATTTCGCGGTATAATTTGAAAAAAGTGCGGCATTTATCTCGAAATTGCGGTATTATGCTGCAAAATGCGGTACAAATGGCAACACAGACTGATACTGAAATAGCATTATACGGGAATCTTTGAGGAGGGGACAACTCCCTCAGATACTTAATAATTTCTGTTTGCTTTAAGTTTTAATGTTGCTCCTTAAACATTATATGTAATAGTATTTTCTTCAGTGCATATGACCCATTAACTGAAAAAAAATACTCTATCAGAAGTTCATGAACCACCACTTGGAAAAATCAATAACCATATCACCTTCCTATAGCGCAATGGTTGTGACCGGGTATCACTATCAAAGGTATCCTGGTTCAAAACCTTCATATGGGAAGGAATTCACATTACTTCTTAGTTTCAGTTTAGTTTTTTCTTCTGTCTAACTTTTTTCTTCCGTTTTGGAGAAAAAATAAATGCATAAAGAAAAAAAAACATACATAATTATTGCTCACTTGTAAAGATAGTATAAAAGGCCTAAAAAACTCCCCATCCCTACTCTTTTTCTATAAGTATTGGACCATTCCTGTAATAGTTTGTAATTTGGATAATTGACGCATTCATAAGCGAATATAACATATTTTTCAGAAGACTGTCTGGTGAAAAAATATTGCCATTTATAGCTAATTCGAGAATACTAACTATTATTTTCATTAGTCTTACTAGTAAAATTTTATTTATCATACTGCTCAAAAATAACCTCAGTTTAACTTTGACGTCATTTGCAGCTTTATGAATGGAACACTGCATATAAAGCATTTTTCCTCATTACAATCATTGATTTATAGCTAGCAATTTATCAGGTTTAACTGCTGTCTAGCTTATCCACTCGTACTTTGATATAGCTTTGAAATATTTGTTTATACACTATTCTAATCTTGTTTCGTAGACTCATCTTCCTATTCTTCTAAATTTTTTTCAACTGTGAAAAACACCCTGGGGTTTGGCTATTCTACTTTTAGGATCTTCACTGTACCGACAGTCCTTATCCGTACTAATAATACCTAGGTAAGTGAAACTATCCACTACATCAATCTTCTTGTTACCCAACATTACCTCTTGAGCCAAACATATTGCGAGTCTTAGAGACTTAAGCTTTGACGCTTCTAGGCCCAAACGAATTTTGCCGCTCCGTTTTTTGCGAGATTTTTGGAGAAATCTCTAAAAATTCGGGGATAGTGGAAGCTCTAAACAGAACGTAACTGTTGAGCCAAAAGAAATGAAAGAGAGAGGTGATACCGAACTCTCAGTTGTCATTCTTGGGAGACATCTGATAGTTTATAAGTGGTCACGAAATTCCTGTGTTGTTTTAAAATCACTTTTCCATGAATAGGCAGCGTGGTAGCGATGTGATCCTGACACATTGATAATACATCTATACACTGATGACTATACATTGACTATATATTTAGTTTTCGTCCTAGTTAGTTTTAAGTCAAAGGGTGGCAAATCAGCAATTTCAGTTGCCTCATGAATGGCTTGGATGCATTTTCTCCTTCCTGTTTATCCGTCAAAGGCTCTATAATGATGCTTCCTTCATTCCATTGTAAGTTTAATTCGTCTTTCAACTGCAGATCTGTATTGTTTATATCTTTGTATCAGTTTTTGTGTAATCTATGTATGTCTATCTCTGTACAATGAAGTGTGATATTGGGTGTGTATGGGGTGCTGTTTTGAGAGTGTAGCTCCTTTTTATAGTAATATATTTTAGACAATGGAAAAAGCTTTTGGCTTTTTATTAGTTCGCATAGTGAAGAACGAGCAGTGGAGAATCAGGGAGTGTAGTCGCTCAAAATTAAAAAAAAAACCCCAGAAGCAACATTTCAAAAGATACTTATGTAGTATTATATTTTCAAAAGGTATGCGTGTTGCTTCATAATTCACATGACGATTAAGTTTTTTTTCAAATTTGCATTTTTTTTTAATAATTTGACCATTGTAGGCAACAGTTAGGTTTCAACTCAGAAAAATATTGGCGAAATTATAACTATCCAAACCAACTGACAATCAAACAGTTCGTGGTAACGAACTGTAAGTAAGGAGCGACCCGGCTCAATGGTAACCAAAACTGTAGAAAACGGGTTTTTGATATCAATAGATATATAAAAAGAATCAGATTTTAATGCTGATTTCAAATATATAATTTTCATCAAGTTTAGTGCTACCCATCCAAAGTTACGCGCCTGAGAAAATTTGGCTGATTTTCGAAAAAAGGTGGAAAGACCCCCTAAAAGTTAGAGAACATTAGTGAAAATTACAACATCATATTCAGCCTATCAGAGAACCATACTGTAGAGGTTTCAAGCTCCTATCTACAAAAATGTGGAATTTTCCATTTTTTGCCAGAAGAAAGATCACAGATGCATGTTTATTTGTTTGTTTGTTTTTTTTTTCCAGGGATGATCGTATCGACCCAGTGGTCCTAGAATATCGTGGGAGGGCTCATTGGAACGGAAATTAAAAGTTCTAGTGCCCTTTTTAAGTGACCAAAAAAAATGGAGGGCCACTAGGGCCCCTCCCACGCTCATTTTTTTCCCAAAGTCTGCCGATCAAAATTTTGAGATAGCCATTTTGTTCAGCATGGTCGAAAATATGATAAAAATGTCTTTTAGGATGACTTGATCCCCCAAAGTCCCCAGGGGGAGGGCTGAAAGTTATGTTAACATATAGTATTGGTTATTGGGAAGTATACAGACTTTTTCAGAGGAGATTTTTTCTTGTAGGTGGGGGAAGGAGAGGGTCCGGGGCTATATGGAAGGAGCTGTCCATGACGGACGTTTCCATGGGGGAAGGGAAATTGCCATGAAGGGGGCGCCGGACTTGCCAGCATTATTTATTGGTTATTGGGAAGTATACAACCATTTTCAGGAAGGATTTTTTCTGGAGGGGGGGGGCTAGAGGAGGGGGTTACTCTGGAGAATAGTTCCGTGGAGGATGTTTCTTTGGGGGAAGGGACAGGTCTATGAAGGGGGTGCCGGATTTCCAAGCATTATTTAAAAAACGATCAGAAATTAAATAAAAAAAAACAAGTTTTTTCAACTGAAATGTAAGAAGGAATATTAGAACTTAAAACGAACAGAAATTATAACGTATGTGAGGGGGTTCTCCCCCAAGTCAATAGCTCGCTCTTTACGCTACAGTTTTTTTTTAGTGCTTTCAAAAGAGCTATCTATTCTAATTAAACGACCTTTGTGATTCAGGGGTTTGTGAATCAAATTTTTTTTTAACTTTTTACGTAAAGAGCGTGGTATTGACTAAGGGGAGAACCCCTTCATATAAGTAATAACATATACGTAATAAAAAAAAACAATAAAAAAACAAGCATTTTGATGTCAATAAATTTATCAAAAGTATGTGTTTATAATGCTGATCCTAAATATATAAATTTTATTAAGTTTACTATTACTCATCAAAGGTTACGAGCCTGAGAAAATTTACACGAATTTTTAAAGAGAGGGGAAACATCCCCTACAATTGAAAGAATTTTAATGAAAATCACACCGTGAGATTCAGCGTATCAGAAAACCCTATTACATAGGTTTCAAGCTCATATCTGCGAAAATCTGCAACTTTGTATTTTTTGCCAGAAGAAAAATATACGAATATAGAAGTTAGTTACGTAAGTTAATTTGTAAAGACATCCATTTAGCAAAAGAAAAGTAAAATTTTTATGCAAATAAAAGCTGCATTAACTAAAAAACGATCAGAAATTAAATAAAAAAAAACAAGTTTTTTAAACTGAAAGTAAGGAGCGACATTAAAACTTAAAACAAACAGAAATTTCCGTATATCATTCCGTATATGAAAGGGGCTGTCCCCTCCTCAACGCATCGCTCTTTACGCTAAAGTTTGACTCTGTCTCACAACTTTATTTTTTAAAACAATAAAAAACTTTAGCGTAAAGAGCGAGGCGTTGAGGAGGGGACAGCCCCTTTCATATACGGAATAATTTCTGTTCATTTTAAGTTTTAATGTCGCTCCTTACTTTCAGTTTAAAAAACTTGTTTTTTTTTATTTAATAACTAACAAAACTAACTGGCATTATTATAACGTATAACTAACGTATGACGTCATTCACCATCTTGTTTTCAAAGATGTAGTTTTCTGTCAATTTTTTTTAATATTTTTATTTTTATTTTTTTATCTAATAATTACAAAAGGCACTAGATGTAACAACTTCCTTTAAATCAGCTATTAAAGAGCACCCTATCACGTTTCAGTGTAAGGCTGTTTCAAGGTAGTTGGGGGGGGGGCACCAGATAGGTAAGTTATTGTTCGTTTTTTTTTAGCACATTTGTTTAACTTCGTATATTTTGGAGATTAATATTTCTAAGAATTTTTGGGAAAAGAAAAGTAAAGAGCCATACTAAAAGTAATCGAATTGGTTCTATTTCTTGCATTGGATTCACCTCTCTGGGACGAATTATGCCATTGATTTCTTTTTAAACGTCTTTTATTAACCTGTTTGTTAAGGGACATGCTTAGCTGTGTATGTTTGCTAAATTCTTAAAAGAAAATCAAAACTCATGCACAGATATGACATCATCTGTAAGTACTTATGGCTATCAGATATTTGGTAGAGAGGTAGAGCTAATTCACTCTTTAAGCATTTGGAGATAAAAAGTGATATTTGATTTTTTTTTTTTCTTTTTAATATTTGCTTTTGTATGCGTCTTAATTGAAAGAAAAGCTTAGCTCAAAGTAAATCATTTAAATTAGGAGCCAATGTTATTACTCTGGGTATGAGAAGTTAAAGAAAAAGATGATAACTTTTAATTTCCAGTTCAGCAAACAGTAGCTTCAGTTGGTTCAAAATTTTCCATACATTAAAAGACGAGTTGACAACGATTATTAAGAAAAAAGGGATATTATCAAGGCATACATAACTGAATTTACCATATTTGTTCTTTTGTCCTTACATTGCCTGAATAGAGCAAACTTCGGTGTGGTCTGCAATAAGTCTTTTTATACGTTGAAAAATTTCTTCTAGATTGTTTCGTTATGTTTGAAATATTGTAATATAAGAAGCAGTGAAAATTATTCTGCGTCGTTTAATGTATTTTTTTAAAACAAAGCTTATTGTAAACCGAATAAGGCTATACGACTGAACATAAAGCTGAAGTTTACTTTTTGTAAAGTAATTTATTTTGATATTATCATTTTAATTGAAGATGCCGTAAACTTTTGAATACTCGTGGGAATCTTACTGTTACAGAAGTAGAGCTAAACTAAGCTTTACTGAAAACTCGTCGTAGGTTTTAGGCTTCTGCAGTGAGGTGATACCCAAACTCTGGTTTGTAGTTATTTTTATTCGATTCAAACCTGATTTGCATATTCTCTTTAAGTTTCACTCGTTTTAAGATTTATTTATTCATTTACATTAATATATATTGTATGTTTGTTCGCATTGATTGTTTATTTAATTTCTGTTCGTTTTACGTTTCATTTACACTTTAATAGCAAAATATTTGTTTTCGTTTTAAGCTTGATTTTCATATTCAATCCAAGCATTACTTGCTTTAAGATCTATTTATTCATTTATATTATTACTTGTTGTATGTTTTTTGCTATGATTGCTTATTTGATTTCTATTCGTTTTGGGTATCAATTTTCTTTTAATAGTAATTTCTGCTCGTTTTGAGTTTGAATTTTAGCAGGTATTTGTATCTCCTGAGCTTAAGAGTAAAATGGTCTCTACTTTTCTTTGAAAAACTTATTTTTCGGAAAGTTTTTTTTAATTAACTCTTGTTCGTTTTTGATTGCAAAAAGTTTCATGTTTTTATGGCAGGGGGGGAGGGTACTTACTGTCCGATTATTCTTGACTTTAAAAAACAGATATAGAACTTTCAATTTAAATTGAATGAGCCTTTTTTCAAAGTCTATACGATTACCTCTTTGATAAAAACCTTATATATGAATAATAGACAGCTTGCATAACTTGTGGACAGCGATTGACAACAATGAATGGATTGAAAAAATAGCTCTAATAAGGGGGTTTAGACCATTTCACTTGCTGACACAAAGGGATCACGACTGTTTGGAATAGACCTTAATAGGATTTTGTGTGCCAAAGCAATTTTGTATCTATCACAGAGTATGTATTTTAACCTTATAATTGGATAATTATAATAGATTTCCTATGTGTTCTTCCCATACAAAACCCCTTCCCATAAGTTATAAACTCCTTAATAAAATGGCTATCTCAAAATTTTGATTGAATGTGTTTAGGGGAATGATGAGCGTGGGGAGGGGGGCTAGTTGCCCTCCAATCACTTTCGACTATTGAAAAGGGCACTATCCCTTTAAATTTCCAATCGAATGAGCCTTTTTTGAAGCTCCTTCTACGAGGAGTTGTGAGGAGGAGTGTCCTCCTCAAAAATATATTTTTTTATCTGGAAATCAACTACGCTGAACAAAATGGCTATCTCGAATTTTGATTGGATGTGTTTGGGGGAATGATGGGCATGGGGGGGGCTAGTTGCCGTCCAATCACTTTAGACTATTAAAAAGGGTACTAGTCCTTTGAATTTCTATTCGAATGAGCCTTTTTTGAAGTTTCTACGACAACGCCTTCTATAAAAACCTTATATGCCCCAGGGGCATAACTTAAAACTCTTGCCCTGAGGGTTGTGGGGGATTGTCTTCCTCAAAAATATATTTTCTATCTGGAAATCAACTACGCTGAACAAAATGGCCCAAATAACATCACTTTCGACTATTAAAAAGTGCACTAGCCCTTTGAATTTCTAATCGAATGAGCCTTTTTTGAAGTTTATACGACAACACCTTCTATCAAAACCTTATATGCCCCCCAGGGCTTAACTTAAAACCCTTGCCCTGAGGGTTGTGGGGGATTGTCTTCCTCAAAAATATATTTTCTATCTGGAAATCAACTATATTGAACGAAATGGCTATCTCAAAATTTTGATTGAATGTGTTTGGGGGAATGATGAGCGTGGGGGGGGGCTAGTTGCCCTCCAATCACTTTTGACCATTAAAAAGGGCACTATCCCTTTACATTTCCAATCAAATGGGTCTTTTTTGAAGTTTCTATGAAAATGCTTTCTAAAAAAACCTTACATGGCCCCAGGGCATAACTTAAATCCCTTGCCCTGAGGGTTTTGGGAGATTGTCCTCCTCAAAAAACATATTTTCTATCTGGAAATCAACTACGCTGAACAAAATGGCTATCTCAAAATTTTGATTGGATGTGTTTGGGGGAATGATGGGTCGTCTTACTGATTCTCAAGACATATCTGAATTTCTGTGTGGTTATTTTGCAAATGAAGGAAAAAGACTTTGCGATCAAGCGCGGGCTAAACTCCGCACATCTACGAGTTTTGGATCTGTTGTTGAAAGACAGCCTGTAAGTCAGAATTCCTTTGAGTTTGCAAGATATTCGGAACGGGAAGTGGCACGATTCTTGGCTACGATGAAGTCAAGCTCTAGTGGGATGGACGAGTTTTCCCTGAAACTCATAAAGGCCGCAAAATGAGTGTCTTACCTGTGTTGACGCACCTCATCAACCTTTCTCTAGATCTTGGACCTATATCTATTCTCCCATTCTCAGATATAGGTCCCTAAGACCTATATCTATTCTCCCATTTTTCTCTAAGTTATATGAGAAAGTGGTACATGCCCAGTTAAGTTATTATATTGAAAAGAATAAAATTCTAATGGAAAATCAATTTGTGTTCAGAAAAGGGCTATCTACGGATGTAGCAGTTCTGAAATTGATTGATTGGATTAGTGATGCATTTGAAGCTGGTCTCATACCCGTAGCTGTGTTTGTGGACACGAAAAAATCGTTCGATACGGTAGAAAACTCAGAGCTTATTCAAGCTGTTGACTCGACAAGGTCGATGGGTCCAGGTCTGAGATGGTTTTCATCCTATCTACACAATCGGTACCAGATAGTTAAGAATGGGTCATTTTTATCTTCAAAAAGAAAATAGAGTGTGGGGTGCCACAAGGGTCAATCATGGGACCTCTACTTTTCATTATTTTAATTGATCAAGTGAAACACTACCTGTCAGAGGCTGGTGTCATCCTGTTTGCAGATGACACTTTGCTCTTTCTGGCAGCGCCTTCACTTGATGTTCTATATAATAAAATTCATAATGTAGTTTCTGAATTTCTAACTTTTTGTCAACAAAATTTACTAACCTTAAACTTTTGTAAAGCCCTTTTCATGATATTTTCTAGACTTTCGTCTTGTGCTGGAAATGACCATATCACGGTTCAAGAAAATGTGATAAAGAGAGTAACAACAACGTAGTATTTGGGGTTTTTAATTGATGAAAACCTGTTGTGGAAAAACCATTCCAGTGCAATAGCTGAAAAATTAAGCAGAGGCCTTGGGGTGATGCGAAGAATTAAAAATCTAGTCCAAAAAAGATCCTGAAAATGATTTATTTTTCTATATTTTACCCATATATTAGCTACGGATGCTCTATATGGGCAAGTAATTTTGTAACATGTTTCAAAAGAGTACAAAAACTTCAGGATAGAGCTGTAAAATTATTATCTGAATTTGATGATTCTGATGAGGTTCCTGCTCATGAGCATTTTAAAAAGAATAAGTTAATGGATGTATTCCAAACTCGAGATTACCATGTCGTGATTTTCTCGTATAAATATTTGAATCAGCTGCTCACCCCTGCTTTTGAAAATCTTTTTACTTTTAATAGAGACCGTCATGATCATAATGCAAGAAAAGCAGATGACCTAACTCATGAGTTTAGGAGCACCACTCGGGCATCTTTTGTGATTCGCCATTATGGTCCCCATGTTTGGAATATATTGCCCGAGTGTGTGAAAAATGCGCATAGTCTTCCGGCTTTCAAGTCACGGGCAAAGAAGTTTCTTTTATCTCGTGAGTGAATTTGGTGTTAAGCCCACTCCAGGTTGTCATTCTATTTAAGGTATTTCCCCGATTTACTTTGCTTTTTTTTTCTTCTTTTTTCTATCTACTTCTTGTCTTTTCCTCTTTCTCTCTTTTTTCCTTTATTCCTTCATCAGATAAGTTTCTTGTGTGTTTAGTAGCAAGGTATGAATGTTGTTTTAATTAGCTGAGAGTGATAACCTTGCTTGCCCTTTCAAGCTTATTGCCTTTTTTGGCAGGCGAAAGGCGAATAGTGTTTGTTTTCTTTTTTAATAAATGTATATCTCTCATCTCTCTCATGGGTGGGGGGGGGCCGAGTTCCCCTCCAATCACTTTCGACTATTAAAAAGGGCACTATCCCTTTGAATTTCCAATCAAATGAGCATGTTTTGAAGTTTCTACGACAACACCTTCTATAAAAACCTTAAATGACCCCAGGGCAAATCATAAAACCCTTGCCCAGAAGGTTCTGGGGGAGTGTCCTCCTCAAAAAGATATTTTCTATCTGGAAATCAACTACGCTGAGCAAAATGGCTATCTCAAAATTTTGATTGGATTTGTTTGGGGAAAAGATGGGCGTGGGGGGGGCTAGTTGCCTTCCAATCACTTTCGACTATTAAAAAGGGCACTAGCCCTTTAATTTCTAATCGATTGAGCCTGTTTTGAAGTTTCTACGACAACGCCTTCTATTAAAACCTTATATGCCCCCAGGGCATAACTTAAAACCCTTGCCCTGAGGGTTGTGGGGGAGTCTCCTCCTAAAAAATATATTTTCTATCTGGAAATCAACTACGCTGAACAAAATGGCTATCTCAAAATTTTGATTGGATGGGTTTGGGGAAATGATGAGCATGGGGGGTGGGGGCTAGTTGCAATCCGATCACTCTCGACTATTAAAAAGGGCACTAGCCCTTTAATTTCCAATCGATTCATCCAGTTTTGAAGTTTCTACGACAGCGCCTTCTATAAAAACCTTATATGCCACCAAGGCATAACTTCTAACCCTTGCCCTGAGGGTTGTGGGGGACGATACTCCTCAAAAACATATTTTCTATTTGGAAATCAACTAGGCTTAACAAAATGGTTATCTCAAAATTTTGATTGGATGTGTTTGGGGAAATGATGAGCGTGGGGGGGGCTAGTTGCCATCCAATCATTTTTGACTATTAAAAAGGGCACTAGAACTCTCGATTTCTAATCGAATGAGCCCCCTTTGAAGTTTCTACGACGACCCCTTCCATATGAAGTGCCTCTTGGAAAAAAATAAATAATAATAAATAATACAACATTGAAGCCGTATGGCCTTTACAATAGGCAACGCTACAGCGTTGCCTCTGATTAGATAAAAATACTAAAAAGAAATTGACAGAAAACTACATCTTCGAAAGCAATATGGTGAATGACATCATACTTTACTTATGCGTTATAATAATGTCAGTTAGTTTAGTTAGTTATTGTCAGTAGGTTTGGTTAGTTATAATGTCACCAATATTTTTCTGAGTAAAACCTAACTGTTGCCTACAGTAGTCAAGTTATTAAAATGAAATGCAAATTTGGAAAAAAACTTAATCGTCATGTGAATTATGAAGCAACACGCGTACATTTTTAAAATATAATATTACATAAGTATATTTTGAAATGTTGCTTTTGGGGTTTTTTTTTTACATTTGAGCGACTCCACTCCCTGATTCCCCGCTGCTCGTTCTTTACTATGCCAACTAATAAAAAGCCAAAAACTTTTTCCAGTGTCTAATATATATTACTAGGTTTCAGCCATCTCTACAGCCATGATACTTATGGAAATTACATAATCCCTATTTATGTTTCAGTTAACAAGGGCTAGGTGTCGTTCTTCATTGTAATGCTGCAACCCATATTCACATATATATTATTTATGAGAGGCAGCCTGGCCGAGTGGTCCAAGGCACTGGTGTTAGCCACCAGTCTCTTCGGAGGCGTGGGTTCAAATCTTACCGCTGGTATACGATTATGTTTAAAAGACTGCAGTGTGAAAAGACATCAAAATGCAGTTTTTGGTGGAAAAATTTATTCTCTTTTACAAATAATTTATTTTAGTTACTAAAGATGTTTAACCTAAATAATTTCCTTTAAAATGAGCTATTGAACAACCCTCTACGATGTTCCAGTGCCAAGCTATCTCTGGATACAAAAGAAAAGAGAAAAAAAAAATATCCCGTTTAGGCAGAATGTTGTAGTAGCTGCCACTTTTCTTGATTTTCAAGCCAATATATTTCTCTTGCTGTTCAAGCCAAGGGACAGAAAGTTTCCTATACAGGGGTTTCGGACAAGGCGGTTCTAATGGTGTCTGATTCCTTTGTTAGGAACTATGGGTTTTTATATTTCTTAGTCTCTTACTAGGTTGCTAGCTACCGCTGCAACCCGGATGTTAATTACAAAAGGTTTCTATATACAGTAGTTTCCTTTAAAGTGAGCCATTACAGAGCTCTTTATTTTACTTAAGTTACTATGGGTTCAGTTCGTTCCTTATTGTAATTTCTTAATTGGAATAGTAGGAGACGACCTGGCTACAAACTATGATTGACATCATTGATCAATCTTTAACATGAAATGTTCTTTACTGTAATGGTTTGTTCTTTTCTAGGTTTCAGCCATCTCTAAAGCCATGATACATATGGAAATTGCATTCAATGTTTTAATGTAATACTATACAGTTCGTTACTACGAACTGTTTGATTATAACTTGTGGCTTATTTATGCTACCATGTAGGTTTATGCGTAAATTTCTTCTTTTCAAAATTAAATTAGTTACTATGGCCTAGAAATCGTTCTTTACCATAAACAACTATATCAGTCCTTTATGAAAACTTTACTAACCTGTACTATAGTTAAGTTGCCTATAAAATTTAGTATGGGCAAGAGGTCGTTCCTTGTTACATTAACTATAAATACAAACAGGAAAAAGGCTACGGCTTTTTCTTCTTTTAAATAGTAAGAGACGAAACTCAAACAATCAAGTAGCTAACTAAGTCCAATGTATGGAATGGTTTGTTATTTCAGTGATCGTCTTTTAATGTAAAAATATAAATACTGTAATCTTAACTATAGTGAAGTTGCGTATGCAAGTTAGTATAGGGAAGAGTTTGATCTTTATTATATGATTATTTTAGTTACTATAGATTTTTAACTCAATTAATTTCCTTTAAAATGAGCTATTGAACAACCCTCTACGATGTTTCTGTGCCAAGCTATCTCTGGATACAAAAGAAAAGAGAAAAAAATATCCCGTTTAGGCAGAATGTTGTAGTAGCTGCCACTTTTCTTGATTTTCAAGCCCATATATTTCCCTAGCTCTTCAAGCCAAGGGACAGAAAGTTTCCTATACAGGGGTTTCGGACAAGGCGGTTCTAATGGTGTACTTTTTGTTTTGATCTGACTCCTTTTTTAGGAACTATGGGTTTTTATATTTTTTAACATTGGACGTGATCGTCTCTTACTAGGCTGTTAGCTACCGCTGCAACCCGGATGATTTGTCAAAAGTAAGGCTGCAAGTCGACGATTTTGTTTTGGCCTTATTATAATTGGTATGGTGAAATAATAATATGCATATGGTTCTTAAATCATACTTCTTTATGGTCCCATTTGGTCTAGTGGCTAGGATAGTTAACTTTCACTTAGGATGACCGGGTTCGATTCTCGGTGGAAAATTTTTAACTCTATAATCTTCGAACATTCGAACCTTTTATAATTTATAATGATGTATAATATAAATACTGTAATCTGCACTATAGTGAAGTTGCCTATGCAAGTTAGTATAGGGAAGAGTTCGATCTTTATTATATTCTTCTTTTAAATAGTAAGAGACGAAACTCAAACAATCAAGTAGCTAACTAAGTCCAATATATGGAATGGTTTGTTATGCAAAGGTGTGATCGTCTCTTACTAGGTTGCTAGCTACCGCTGCAACCCTGATTGCTAGCTATCGCTGCAACCCGGATTTGCATAGGCAACAGTTCGTTCTTTATTGTAAAATGGACGTGATTGTCTCTTACTAGGTTGCTAGCTACCGCTGCAACCCGGATAAAATCACATGTAACCTCATATGACGTCAAATATACCACATACCTATTTTCTTTTCCCTGTTGCAACAGTTATTATGAGATAGACTTCGGTCCTTACTATAAATATATGGTTATTAGTACACAATAGGTTTTAGATATTACGTCATGTCACTTATTACGTCATATATGGTTATTAGTAGATAATCGGTAAAATATTCGTTCTTTATTATAATGTCGTTCTTTATTTTAATTAGTTCTTTACCATATCGTAACAATTTGTTATATAATAATAATTAATTTTGTTAATTACAAAATGTTTTTATATACCGCAGTTTCCTTTAAAATAAGCATTACACAACTCTTTATTATGACCACGAACTGTTTGATTTAACACTTAAGTTACTATGGGTTCAGTTCGTTCCTTATTGTAATTAATGTAATTCAGTTAGTAAAGCATGAAGTTCATTCTTTATTATAAAATAAATTACAAACAGGAAAAAGCCTACGGCTTTTTCTTCTTTGGAATAGTAAGAGACGATCCTCAAATAATCAGGCAGCTAACTAGATTTATAATTTGCTCTTTAACATAAACTTCATTAATCGGATATTTTAATATATCCTATATGGTCTAGAGGTTGGGATAGCTCTCACCCAGTAGGCTTGAGTTCAATTTCTGTATGGGAATTTTTTACTTATGATGATTTCTTAAAGAACATATAAAATTTCTTAATGTAATAAAAATAATTTGTTTTAATTACAAAAGGGTTTTAACCCCATTAATTTCCTTCAAAATGAGCCATTGAACAACTCTCTACAATGTTGCAGTGCCATGCTATCTGTTGAATTACTAACCTATACTATAGTTAAGTGGCCTATATAATTTAGTATAGGTAAGAGGTCGTTCTTTATTATAATGTGAAATTAATAACCTATACTATAAGTATAGACAAGAGGTCGTTCCTTATTAAATTCTTTCGCTTAAAGTGACTCATTACGCCATTTAATCGGGATAATCAAATTTGATACTTGGTTTTAACTGACACTTTAGTTTTTTCTATGGGGCGTGATCGTCTCTTACTAGGTTGCTAGCTACCGCTGCAATCTGGATTCAAGCCAATATATTTCCCTTGCTGTTCAAGTCAAGGGACAGAAAGTTTCCTATACAGGGGTTTCGAATAAGTTGGTTTTAATGGTGTAGTTTTTGTTTTGATCTGACCTTTTTTTTAGGAGTTATGGGTTTTTATATTTCTTAACATTCGAAGTGATCGTCTCTTACTAGGTAGCTAGCTATCACTGCAACCCGGATTTGATCTGACTTTTTTTTAGGAGTTACGGGTTTTTATATTTCTTAACATTGGACGTGATCGTCTCTTACTAGGCTGCTAGCTACCACTGCAACCCGGAAAATTTATTTTTTATTATTGAGCTTGATTGTCTCTTACTAGGTTGCTTGCTACCGCTCCAACCCGGACTACCACTACATCGGGATACTGTGAAATTACAAACAGGAAAAATCCTATGGCTTTTTCTTAATTGGAATAGTAAGAGACAATCTGGGTAATACCTATTATAATGACGTCATTAATCAATCTTGATCATGAAATTATATCTGATGAAACTTACATATTCTGCATTTACGATGAACAATATCGATCCTTTTATTTACTTGTAGCTGCCCCTGGAGCCACCGTATATCAGTTACTATTGGTGAGAGATCGTTCTTTACTGTAAACTTTTTTCTTGAGTCGGTGTTCCAGGAATTTGTTCTAAATCATTAGTCTTACAAACACATTTACTAATAACCCTAACAGGCTCGTTTTCGCCATAATTGAAAAACATTGCTTTTCCTTCGCTGTTGATAGGTATGCTTGTATATATATTTTTATTGCTGCTACATAAACTGCAATTGCTCCTTCCAAAATTAATATACGAATTTTCTAAGAAGTGCGCCTCCGTATATTCACTGTGTTGTCGAACATTTTCCATTGCATCTACAAACTGTTCCGCAGTTGCCAATCCATACCTTGGAAGCCTTTCGTTAAACTGACAACATTTCTTTTGGATATTACTATGAAGCTTTGCCAAGGAATTTCTAGCCGACTTTTCAACGGCATCTGCTCTTTCAAAGAGAATTTTATTCTGTAATTTTGAATACTTTTTGTGATCCCGATAAAACATGCGTAAAATGTTTCTCAATTTACAAAGATCAGCCTGCATCTTCTTGTATTGCTGAATGTAATTTTTCCCTTTGTCCTTATGCGTTCTTCGGTACAACCTCGCAGAGAATTTAATTTTTTCATTATAGATTTTGTCACCCCAGTAACGCTCCTTGATCTTTTGTTTGGCTGTCTCAATTTTTGCATGTCTATAATCTTCATCATTGTGATAACACATCTTGCTGTTTTGTTTTGGTCTCTCAATTATTACTTCTCGATACGCCTGGTCGGTTGAATACCTTTGTTTTGCTCTCTCAATTATTACTTCTCGATACGCCTGGTCGGTTGAATACCTTTGTTTTGCTCTCTCAATTATTACTTCTCGATACGCCTGGTCGGTTGAATACCTTTGTTTTGCTCTCTCAATTTTTACTTCTCGATGCGCCTGGTCGGTTGAATACCTTTGCTTTTCTCTTCTCAAGATACTATCTCTGTTGTTTGTGTAGCACTGTTTTTTCAAATTGAGTATAGCTTGCTTTGATCTAAGCATTATCCGGGGTGCAGCGGTAGCTAGCAACCTAGTCAGAGACGATCACGTCCAATGTTAAGAAATATAAAAACCCATAGTTCTTAAAAAAAAGAGTCAGATCAAAACAAAAAGTACACCATTAGAACCGCCTTGTCCGAAACCCCTGCATAGTAAAATTTCTGTCCCTTGGCTTGAACAGCAAGGGAAATATATTGGCTTGAAAATCAAGAAAAGTGGCAGCTACTACAACATTCTGCCTAAACGGGATATTTTTTTCTTTTTTTTTCTTTTTTTTCTTTTTTCTTTTCCACAGATAGCTTGGCACTGGAACATCGTAAAGGGTTGTTCAATAGCGCATTTTAAAGGAAATTAATTGGGTTAAAAATCTATAGTATCTAAAATAAATTATTTCTAAAAGAGAATAAATTTTTCCACCAAAAACTGCATTTTTGATGTCTTTTCACACTGCAGTCTTTCAAACATAATCGTATACCAGCGGTAAGAATTGAACCCACGCCTCTGAAGAGACTGGTGGCTAACACCAGTGCCTTGGACCACTCGGCCAGGCTGCCTCTCATTAATAAATATATATGTGAATTTGGGTTGCAGCAGTAGCTAGCAACCTAGTAATAGACGATCAGTCCAATGCTAATTATAATAAAGAACGACCTCTTTCCTATACTAAATTTTATAGGCCGCTTAACTATAGCATAGGCTAGTACAGCTATCATATTTAAGGCCAATATATTAAAATTTTCCACTAAAAGACCGTCATTGGAATAAAAACCCAATACATACATTTGATTTAGTTAGCTACTTGATTGTTTGAGGCTAGTCTCTTACTATTTCAAAGAAAAAAAGCCGTAGGCTTTTTCCTGTTTGTAATCAATTAGAAAGAGTTTTACCTTTAATGTAATATAATAAAGATCAAACTCTTCCCTATACTAACTTGCATACGCAACTTCACTATAGTTAAGATTACAGTATTTATATTTTTACATTAAAAGACGATCACTGAAATAACAAACCATTCCATACATTGGATTTAGTTAGCTACTTGATTGTTTGAGTTTTACTACTTAAGAACGACAAAGATCTAAATATTCTCATTCTTGATTAGAATAATGGCTAGATTGAAGCAAACTATGCGCAAGTTGAAAAAACAGTACTACACAAACAACAGAGATAGTATCTTGAAAAGAAAAAAGCAAAGGTATTCAACCGACCAGGTGTATCAAGAAGTAATCAAACAAAACAGCAAGATGTGTTATCTCAATGATGAAGATTATAGACATGCAAAAATTGAGACAGCCAAACAAAAGTTCAAGGAGAGTTATCACAATGATGAAGATTACCGCATCAAATATAAGAAAAACCAAAAGCAAAGGTATTCAACCGTCCAGGTGTATCGAGAAGTAAAAATTGAGACAGCCAAACAAAAGATCAAGGAGCGTTATCAAAATGATAAACTTTATAGAGAAGCAACAATTGAGCAGGCTAGACAAAAGAGCAAGGAACGGTATGATAATGATAAAGATTACAGAGAAGCAACAATTGAGCAGGCTAGACAAAAGATCAAGGAGCATTATCACAATGATGAAGATTACCGAAACATATATAAGAAAAAAGTTGCTACCAGAATAATGGGTAGATACTGGGGTGACAAAAGCTATAATGAAAAAATTAAATTCTCTGCGAGGTTGTACCGAAGAACGCATAAGGACAAAGGGAAAAGTTACATTCAGAAATACAAGAAGATGGCAAAAATGCAGGCTGATCTTTGTAAATTGAGAAACATTTTACGCATGTTTTACCGGGATCACGAAAAGTATTCAAAATTACAGATTAAAATTCTCTTTGAAAGAGCGGATGCTGCTGAAAAGTCGGCTAGAAATTCTTTGGGAAAGCTTCATAGTAATATCCAAAAGAAATGTTGTTAGTTTAACGAAAATCTTCCAAGGTATGGACTGGCAACTGCGGAACAGTTTTTTGATGCAATGGAATCCGGGTTGTAGCGATAGCTAGCAACCTAGTAAGAGACGATCACGTCCAATGTTAAGAAATATAAAAACCCATAGTTCCTAACAAAGGAGTCACATCAAAACAAAATGTACACCATTAGAACCGCCTTGTCCAAAACCCCTGTATAGGAAACTTTCTGTCCCTTGGCTTGTACAGCAAGGGAAATATATTGGCTTGAAAATCAAGAAAATTGACTTTAACCACGTTATTCTCCCCAAACGGGATATTCTAATCAAGAATGAGAGAATTTACATCTGTGTCGTTCTTAAGTAGTAATTATGACGTCACGGCGTAATGATTTTATTGACGTCAAGGCGCAATGATAATATTTCATGACGTCATCAGAAACAACAATATAATTTCGTGTTTTTCTATTCACGTCATAGCTCTAATATAAAGCTACGACATTCATTATTTATCTAGTAGGGTTTCAGACAAGGTAGTTCTAATGATGTACTTTTGTTTTGATCTTACTCTATTTTTAGGAGTTTTGTTATATTTCTTAGCATGGGACTGATCGTCTCTTACTAGGTTGCTAGCTACTGCTGCAACCCAAATTCACATATATATTTATTTATGAGAGGCAGCCTGGCCGAGTGGTCCAAGACACTGGTGTTAGCCACCAGTCTCTTCGGAGGCGTGGGTTCAAATCTTACCGCTGGTATACGATTATGTTTGAAAGACTGCAGTGTGAAAAGACATCAAAAATGCAGTTTTTGGTGGAAAAATTTATTCTCTTTTAGAAATAATTTATTTTAGTTACTATAGATTTTTAACCCAATTAATTTCCTTTAAAATGAGCTATTGAACAACCCTCTACGATGTTCCAGTGCCAAGCTATCTGTGGAAAAGAAAAAAAAAGAAAAGAAAAAAAAATATGCCGTTTGTGGAGAATAACACGGTTAAAGTCGATTTTCTTGATTTTCAAGCCAATATATTTCCCTTGCTGTTCAAGCCAATGGACAGAAAGTTTACTATACAGGGGTTTAGGACAAGCCGGTTCTAATGGTGTACTTTTTGTTTTGATCTGACTCCTTTGTTAGGAACTATGGGTTTTTATATTTCTTAACATTGGACGTGATCGTCTCTTACTAGGTTGCTAGCTATCGCTGCAACCCGGAAAAAAAACACATTGTGCCCACATCGTTCTTTACTTAGGCAGTGCTAGCGCGCTGCCTATGATAATAAACTGATTACACACAGGAAAAAGCCTACGGCTTTTTCTTCTTTTAAATAGTAAGAGACGAGTCTCAAATAATCAAGTAGCTAGCTAATTCCAAAGGTATTCAATTTTTGTTATTCCAATGATCGTTTTTTTATTGTAACTAGGTTTCAGCCATCTCTACAGCCATGATACTATTGGAAATTACATAATCCCTATTTATGTTTTAGTTAACATGGACAAGGTGTCGTTCTTTATTGTATATCGACTAAGGTTCGTTCTTTCATGTAAAACTAGCAAAACATTTTTTAAGCCTGATGAAGATTTAACTAATGTGTCAAAAGTAAGGTTGCAAGTCGACGATTTTGTTTTGGCCTTATTATAATTGGTATGGTGAAATAATAATACGCATATGGCTCTTAAATCATACTTCTTTATTGTTCAATATGGTCTAGTGGCTAGGATAGTTAACTTTCACTTAACAGGCTCGGGTTCGATTCCCGGGGTGGGAAAATTTTTAACTCTATAATCTTCGAACATTTGAACCTTTTATAATTTATAATGATGCATAATATAAATACTGTAATCTTAACTATAGTGAAGTTGCGTATGAAAGTTAGTATAGGGAAGAGTTCGATCTTCATTATAACATCCATTCAAAATTTTGAGATAGCGATTTTGTTCAGCGTAGTTGATTTCTAATTAGAAATAATTTTTTTAGGAAGACACTCCTCCACAGCCCTCAGGGCAAGGGTTGTAAGTTATGCCCTGGGGGCATATAAGGTTCTTATAGAAAACTTTGTCGTAGAAACTTCGAAAAGGCCTCATTTGATTGGAAATTCAAAGGGCTAGTGCCCTTTTTAATAGTCGAAAGTGATCGGAGGGCAACATTTAGTATAACCATTAGAATACGTTTATCAAGATCTATTTATCTATAAGATCTATTTATCAAGATCTATATATGGTTTATCTCGGATCCAGTAGCTTATTTATTTCGTTAGCACGTCTCTTAACCTTTTTTCTTCTCTCTTTTATTTTGACAGTGTTGTTTCTGAATTGGTTTTCAAATTCTGCGTACAGCTGACTCAACCTTTCAACTTCATCGCACGAACTAAACTTGGTTACGTGACATAATACGGGACAAATTAAGGTCACGTGTTGAGTAGAAATAACCTAACAAAAAACAAAACTAATTTTAAAATTTTCTGGTATTATTGTAGTTTAAAATAAGAAATAAAAATTATTGCTCGGACATCACAAATATTTTCGTAGTTTACATAATAACCTTTGCAATTCTGATCTGAAAACTAAAACAAAAAATTAAATTTCATTTCTTCGGAAATATAGCCCAAAAGATACACTTTTTAGAAGTTGAGCCAAAAAAAAGTTACGGATTTTTCTTCTTTGAAATAGTAAGAGAGTAGCTTCAAACAATCAAGTAGCTAACTAAATCAAATGCATGTAATGGGTTTTTATTCCAATGATCGTCTTTTAATGGAAAATTTTAATATATTGACCTTAAATATAATTGTACCATCCTATACTGTATGGTTAAGTGGCCTATAAAATTTAGTATAGGCAAGGTGTCGTTCTTTATTATAAAATACTATGAAGCTTTTCTAAAGCATTTCTAGCCGACTTTTAAACAGCATCCGCTCTTTCAAAGAGAATTTTAATCTGTAAATTTTGAGTGCTTTTTGTGATCCTGGTTAAACAAGCGTAAAATATTTCTCAATTTACGAAGATCAGCCAGCATTTTTGCCATCTTCTTGTATTTCTGAATGTAATTTTTCCCTTTGTCCTTATCCGTTCTTCGGTACAACCTCGCAGAGAATTCAATTTTTTCATTATAGCTTTTGTCACCCAACTATCTACCCATTATTCTGGTAGCAACTTTTTTCTTATGTTTGTTTCGGTAATCTTTATCGTTATCATACCGTTCCTTGCTCTTTTGTTTGGATGTCTCAATTTTTGCATGTCTATAATCCTCATCATTAAGATAACACTCCTCTCTGTTTTGTTTGGCTCTCTCAATTTTCGCATCTCGATACGCCTTGTCGGTTGAATACCTTTGCTTTTCTCTTTTCAAGATGTTGTCTCTGTTTTTTGTGTAGTACTTTTTTTTAAATTACGTATAACTCTATTAAAAGGCATCTTATTACAAAACAAGAAATAATATTCTTATCTAATTGAAACTTTTTAAGACTCGTATCATGTACCCATAACCTAACAAAAAATAAAACTAATTTTTAAATTTTCAGGTATTTTGTTAGTTTGAATTAAAAGATTAAAATTATTGCTCATATATCATAAATATTTTTGCAGTTTACATAATAACTTTAGCGATTCTAAACTGAAAAATGAAATATATTAAAAAATTGAATTTTTTGGTCTGAAAATACATAGTAAATTCCACATCGGGTAGTTAGAACCTAACCAAAAATAAAACTAATTTTAACATTTTAAGGTATTTTTCTAGCTTGAATTGAAATATTCAAACTATTGCTCGGATACCATGGATATTTTGCAGTTTACACAAGCTGCAAAGAACGCATAAGGGCAAAATTAAAAATTATATTCAGAAGTCCAAAAACATGGCAACAATGCTGGCTGATCTTAGTAAATTTAGAAAAATTTTACGAATGTTTTACCGGGATTACGAAAAATATTCAAAATTAAAGATTAAAATTATCTCTGAAAGAATGGATTTTGTTGAAAAGTCAGGTAGAGATGCTTTCGCAAAACCTCATAGTAATATCCAAAAGAAATGTTGCATGTTTAGTGAAAAGCTTCCAAGGTATGAACCGGCAACTGTGGAACAGTTTACAGATGTAATGGGAAATTTTATACATCACTGTGAATATATGGAGGCATAATTGTTCTTTACTTAGTTTCAGCTTTAATTCGATGATCCAGACTTTATGTACTAACTACATCCAAAGACTATGACGTCATTGATTAATATTGTATATATAAAATTAAGTTTTTCGTAAAAAAAAATTAATTTAAAAAAAATTAAGTACAAATAGCGCTAGATCTACAGATTTACTTTAAAATGAGCCATTGAACAACTCTCTACGATGTTCCAGTGCCAAGCTATCTGTGGAAAAGAAAGAAAGAAAAAATATCCCGTTTGTGGAGGATAACGTGGTTAAAGTCAATTTTCTTGGTTATCAAGCCAATATATTTTCTTTGTTATTCAAGCCGCAGGGCGGTAAGTTTCCTTTATAGGGGTTTCGGACAAGGTGGTTCTAATGGTGCACTTTTTGTTTTGATCTGACTCTGTTTTTAGGAGCTAGGGGTTTTTATATTTCTTAACATTGGACGTGATCGTCTCTTACTAGGTTGCTAGCTACCGCTGCAACCTGGATTTCTTAACATTGGACGTGATCGTCTCTTACTAGGTTGCTAGCTACCGATGCAACCCGGATTACCTATAAAAGTTAGTACAGACAAGAGTTCGTTCCTTATTATATTTTGCAGTTTACATAATAAGTTTAGCGATTCTGGACTGAAAACTAAAATAATTGCAATTATAAGACAATAATATGGAGATACGTACTTTACGGGTTACAAACCAAAAAAAGTTTGGTTCCAGGATACAATAATAACTTTGATCTGAGATGAAAAAAAATTTTCTTTCAGGAGACAAAAAGTAAAACTAATTATAAAATTTTCATGTATTTTTGTTGTTTAAATTAAGAACTTACTATTACTGATTAGGCATCATAAATATTTTTGCAGTTTACATAATAATTTTAGCGATTAAGCCAAAAAAGAAAATTTTGGTTCCAGGAGCTTCGGTTACTATTGAGACAAGTAGCTATTATTACTATAGAGTTCATTACCATGAACTGTTTTATTGCTTAAAATTCAAATATCTTTGAAAAGACTGCAGTATGAAAATACAACAAAAATGCAATTTTTTTGACAAAATTGATTCTACTTTTAAAAGTATTTTATTTTTAATTACAAAAGGCACTAGATGTTGCAATTGCCTTTAAAATGAGCTATTATACAGCTCTCTATGATTTTTCAGTGCCCAGCTAGCTGAGGAGGAAAAAAAAGCGGAAAGAAAAAAATATCCCGTTTGTGGAGAATAACGTAGTAAAAGTAAATTTTCTTGATTTTCAAGCCAATATATTTTCTTTGTTATTCAAGCCAAAGGGCGGTAAGTTTTCTTTATAGAGGATTCGGACAAGGCGGTTCTAATGGTGTACTTTTTGTTTCGATCTGACTCTTTTTTTAGGAGTTGGGGGGTTTTATATTTCTTAACATTGGAGGTGATCGTCTCTTACTAGGTTGCTAGCTACCGCTGCAACCCGGATAATCAGGCAGCTAACTAGATTTATAATTTGTTCTTTAACATAAACTTCATTAATCGGATATTTTAATATATCCTATATGGTCTAGAGGTTGGGATAGCTCTCACCCAGTAGGCTTGAGTTCAATTTCTGTATGGGAAATTTTTACTTGTGATGATTTCTTAAGAAACATATAAAATTTCTTAATGTAATAAAAATAATTTGTTTTAATTACAAAAGGTTTTTAACCCCATTAATTTCCTTCAAAATGAGCCATTGAACAACTCTCTACAATGTTGCAGTGCCATGCTATCTGTTGAATTACTAACCTATTCAATAATTAAGTTGCGCATAAAATTTAGTATAGGTAAGAGGTCGTTCTTTATTATAAATTGTTTTGATCTGACTCCTTTTTTAGGAACTATGGGTTTTTATATTTCTTAACATTGGACATGATCGTCTCTTACTAGGTTGCTAGCTACCGCTGCAACCCGAAAAGTGGCGTATAAAATTTAGTATAGGCAAGAGGTCGTTATTTATTATAATCTCTTACTAGGTTGCTAGCTACCGCTGCAACCCGGATGAATACAAAGAAAAGAGAAAAAATATCCAGTTTTGGGAGAATAACGTGGTTAAAGTCAATTTTCTTGATTTTCAAGCCAATATATTTCCCTTGCTGTTCAAGCCAAGGGACAGAAAGTTTCGTATAAAGGGTTTTCGGACAAGGCGGTTCTAATGGTGTATTTTTTGTTTTGATCTGACTCCTTTTTTAGGAGCTATGGGTTTTTATATTTCTTAACATTGGACGTGATCGTCTCTTACTAGGTTGCTAGCTACGGCTGCAACCCGGATAATTAAGTGGCGTATAAAATTTAGCATAGGGAAGAAGTCATTCTTTATTATAATTTTATTGTAATGCCAAGCTATCTGTGGAAAAGAAGAAGAAGAAGAGCAAAGAAAAAATATCCCGTTTGTGGGATATTTTTCTTGGCCAAGTGGTCGATGGCGTTGGTTTCAGTCACCAGTCTCTTCGGAGGTGTGGGTTCAAATCCTACCACTGGTATACGATTATGACGTCATTGATCAATCTTTAATATGAAATATGCAAATTTTAGTAAAAAACTGATTGTATTTTAAAAATACATTGTTTTAAGTACAAAAAGTTTTTAACGCCATTAATTTCCTTTAAAATTAGCCATTGGACAACTCTCTACGATGTTCCAGTAACAAGCTATCTGTGGAAAAGAAGAAGAAAGAAAAAAATATCCCCTTTGAGGAGAATAACGTGGTTAAAGTCAATTTTCTTGATTTTCAAGCCAATATATTTTCTTTGTTATTTAAGCCAAAGGGCTGTAAGTTTCCCTTATAGGAATTTCGGACAAGGCAATTCTAATGGTGTACTTTTTGTTTTGATCTGACTCTTTTTTTGGGAATTATGGGTTTTTATATTACTTAACATTGGACGTGATCGTCTCTTACTAGGTTATTAGCTACCGCTGCAATCCGGATAAGAGACGAGTCTCAAATAATCAAGTAGCTAGCTAATTCCAAAGGTATCCAATTTTTTGTTATTCCAATGATCGTTTTTTATTGTAACTAGGTTTCAGTCATCTCTACAGCCATGATACTATTGGAAGTTACATAATCCCTATTTATGTTTCAGTTAACATGGGCAAGGTGTCGTTCTTTATTGTAATAACATTGGACGTGATCGTCTCTTACTAGGTTGCTAGCTACCGCTGCAACCCGGATAAAAACTATTGCTCAGATACCATAAATATTTCTGCAGAAAATAACTTTAGCGATTCTATACTTAAAACGAAAATAAAATAAAAATTTATTTTTTCAATTGTTACGTCACGTCGCATATTACGTCATATATGGTTATTAGTACACAATAGGTTTTAGATATTACGTCATGTCACTTTGTACTTCATATATGGCAATTAGTAGACATAATGGTATACGATTATGATTTATGTACAAAAATCAAATATCTTTGAAAAGACTGCAGTATGAAAAGACATCAAGTTTTTAATTTAAAAATTTATTATCTCTTAGAAATAATTTATTTTAGTGACAAAAGTTTTTTAACACAATTAATTTCCTTTAAAATGAGCCATTGAACAACTCTCTACGATGTTCCAGTGCCAAGCTATCTGTGGAAGACAAGAAAGAAAAAAGAAAAAAAATATGCCGTTTAGGCAGAATGTTGTAGTAGCTGCCACTTTTCTTCATTTTCAAGCCAATATATTTCCCTTGCTGTTTAAGCCAAGGGACAGAAAGTTTCCTATACAGGGGTTTCAGACAAGGCGGATCTAATGGAGTACTTTTTGTTTTGATCTGACTCCTTTTTTAGGAACTATGGGTTTTTATATTTCTTAACATTGGACGTGATCGTCTCTTACTAGGTTGCTAGCAAGCGCTGAATCCCGGATATCATTGCTATATCATTACATAGTATAGGCTTATTTAGTATATGAAAGAGTTCGTTCTTTATTATATTCTTTAGAGTTTCGGTTACTATTGAGACAATCAAAATTTTGTTCTTTAGAGTGTCGGTTACTATTGAGACAAGTAGCTATTATTACTATAGATTTCATTACCATGAACTGTTTGATTGCTTCAAAATTCAAATATCTTTGAAAAGACTGCAGTATGAAAATATATCAAAACTGCATTTTTTTGACAAAATTGATTCTACTTTAAAAAGTGTTTAATTTTTAATTACAAAAGTGACTAGATGTTGCAATTTCCTTTAAAATGAGCTATTATACAGCTCTCTATGATTTTCCAGTGCCCAGCTAGTTGAGGAGAAAAATCAAGCGGAAAGAAAAAAATATCCCGTTTAGGCAGAATGTTGTAGTAGCTGCCATTTTTCTTGATTTTCAAGCCAATATATTTTCTTTGTTATTGAACCAAAGGGACGGAAAGTTAACTATAGGGAAGTTTCAGACAAGGTGGTTCTAATGGTGTAATTATTTGTTATCTGACTCTTTTCTTAGGAGTTAGGGGTTTTTATATTTCTTAACATTGGACGTGATCGTCTCTTTCTAGGCTGCTAGCTACCGCTGCAACCCGGATATATATTTCCCTTGCTGTTCAAGCCAAATAACAGAAAGTTTACTATACAGGAGTTTCGGACAAGGCAGTTCTAATGGTGTACATTTTGTTTTGATCTGACTCCTTTTTTAGGAGTTATTGGTTTTTATATTTCTTAACATTGGACGTGATCGTCTCTTACTAGTTTGCTAGCTACCGCTGCAACCCGGACTTGGTTTCAGCCATGATACTGATGGAAATTAAATAATCCTTATTTATTTTTCAGTTAACATGGGCAAGGTGTCGTTCTATATTGTAATTTCTTAAGGAAAATTCATCATCTATATAATGAGTCCTTATAATAATGCAGTTACTATGGACTAAAGTTCGTTCTTTAATGTAATTTTGTTTTGATCTGACACCTTTTTTAGGAACTATGTTTTTTTTTATTTCTTAACATTGAACGTGATCGTCTCTTACTAGGTTGCTAGCTACCGCTGCAACCCGGATGTAACTACACCTGGAACCACCATATATCAGTTAGTATGGGAGAGAGATCGTTCTTTACTGTAAAAAATCCCATTAATTTCCTTTAAAATGAGCCATTGAACAACTCTATGATGTTCCAGTGCCAAGCTATCTGTTGAATTACTAATCTATACTATAATTAAGTGGCGTATAAAATTTAGTATAGGCAAGAGGTCGTTCTTTATTATATGCCTTCTTCGGTACAACCTCGCAGAGAATTAAATTTTTTCATTATAGCTTTTGTCACCCCAGTATCTACCCATTATTCTGGTAGCAACTTTTTTCTTATATATTTTTCGGTAATCTTCATCATTGTGATAACGCTGCTTGATCTTTTGTCTAGCCTGCTCAGTTGTTGCTTCTCTATAATCTTCATCATTATCATACCGTTCCTTACTCTTTTGTTTGGCTGTCTCAATTTTCACATGTCTATAAACTACATCATTATAATAACGCTGTTTGTCACTATCAATTTTCGCATTTCGATACGCCTGGTCAGTTGAATACCTTTGCTTTTCTCTTTTCAAGATGTTGTCTCTGTTTTTTGTATAGTACTGTTTTTTTAAATTACGTATAATAACTCACTTAGAAGGCATCTTATTACAAAACAAGAAAGAGGAGGAAGAGGAAGAAGAGGAGAGATTGCAATAAGAGGAGTATTCAGAGAAAACTTTTTCTAATGAAGCCCCTGTGTGTAATTTTAACAAAAAAATCATCATCGACAATAGGAAACCAAGGAACACTGCTAAACATTTGAACCTTTGAAACTAGAAAACGGCAAAGTCCAAACTGCCCTTTTGATAGCGCGTTCGAGAGCCAGTCTAACCCTTCGTAGAGTCCAAGAGTGTTTTGAGTTGCACAGATCGCTTGGATATACCACTTTCTTTTTGTCACTTGATCCAAACTAACACTGCAACTTGCATTACAAACAGTAAAAAGCCTACGGCTTCTTCTTCTTTGAAATAGTAAGAGACGAACCTCAAAAAATCAAGTAGCTAGCTAAATCCAATGTATGCAATGGTTTGTTACTGTAATGATCTTCTTTTAATGTAATTTCGTAAGAAAAATGATTCTATTTTAAAAATAATTTGTTTTATAAATACAAAAGGTTTTTAACCCCATTAATGTCCTTTAAAATGAGCCATTAAACAACTCTCTACGATGTTCCAGTGCCAAGCTATCTGTGGAATTACTAACCAATACTATAATTAGGTAGCGTATAAAATTTAGCATAGGCAAGAGGTCGTTCTTTATTATAACTTCGGAAAAATTCGGAAAAAAGATGCCGTTTATGCAGATATCGTAGTTCAAGCAACTTATCTTGTTTTTAAAGCCAATAGATTTTCCTCGTTATTCAAGGTGATTCTAAAAGTGTACTTCTGGTTTTGATCTGACACTGTTTTCAGGAGTTATGAGCTATTAATTATCTCAAATTGAATGCGATCGTCTCTTACTAGGTTGCTAGCTACCGCTGCAACCTGGATACAGTTACTATGAGCTAGCGTTCGTTCTTTATCATAATTACCATGAACTGTTTGATTGCTTAAAAATTCAAATATCTTTGAAAAGACTGCAGTATGAAAATACATCAAAAATGCAATTTTTTTGACAAAATTGATTCCATTTTAAAAAGTATTTTATTTTTAATTACAAAAGGCACTAGATGTTGCAATTGCCTTTAAAATGAGCTATTATAAAGCTCTCTATGATTTTCCAGTGCCCAGCTAGCTGAGGAGAAAAAAAAAGCGGAAAGAAAAAAATATCCCGTTTGTGGAGAATAACGTGGTAAAAGTCAATTTTCTTGATTTTCAAGCCAATATATTTTCTTTGTTATTCAAGCCAAAGGGCGGTAAGTTTCCTTTATAGAGGATTCGGACAAGGCGGTTCTAATGGTGTACTTTTTGTTTTGATCTGACTCTTAATTTAGGAGTGGGGGGGGTTTATATTTCTTAACATTGGAGGTGATCGTCTCTTACTAGGTTGCTAGCTACCGCTGCAACCCGGATGTTTTTTCAAATTGCGTATAGCTTGCTTCGATCTAACCATTATTCTAATCAAGAATGAGAGAATTTACATCTTTGTCGTTCTTAAGTAGTAATTATGACGTCACGGCGTAATGATTTTATTGACGTCATGGCGCAATGATATTATTTCATGGCGTCATCAGAAACAAAAATATAATTTCGTGTTTTTCTATTCACGTCATAGCTCTAATATAAAGCTATGACGACATTCATTATTTATCTAGTAGGGTTTCAAACAAGGTAGTTCTAATGATGTACTTTTGTTTTGATCTTACTCTATTTTTAGGAGTTTTGTTATATTTTATATTAGCATATTTATATTAGCATGGGACTGATCGTCTCTTACTAGGCTGCTAGCTACTGCTGCAACCCAAATTCACATATATATTTATTTATGAGAGGCAGCCTGGCCGAGTGGTCCAAGACACTGGTGTTAGCCACCAGTTTCTTCGGAGGCGTGGGTTCAAATCTTACCGCTGGTATACGATTATGTTTGAAAGACTGCAGTGTGAAAAGACATCAAAAATGCAGTTTTTGGTGGAAAAATTTATTCTATTTTAGAAATTAATTTTAGTTACTATAGATTTTTAACCCAATTAATTTCCTTTAAAATGAGCTATTGAAAAACCCTCTACGATGTTCCAGTGCCAAGCTATCTGTGGAAAAAAAAGAAAAGAGAAAAAAATATCCCGTTTGGGGAGAATAACGTGGTTAAAGTCAATTTTCTTGTTTTTCAAGCCAATATATTTCCCTTGCTATTCAAGCCAAGGGACAGAAAGTTTCCTATACAGGGGTTTCGGACCAGGCGGTTCTAATGGTGTACTTTTTGTTTTGATCTGACTCCTTTGTTAAGAACTATGGGTTTTTATATTTCTTAACATTGGACGTGATCGTCTCTTACTAGGTTGCTAGCTACCGCTGCAACCCAGATGATCTGACTCCTTTGTTAGGAACTATGGGTTTTTATATTTCTTAACATCGGACGCGATCGTCTCTTTACTAGGCTGCTAGCTACCGCTGCAACCCGGATCAAGCCAAATGACAGAAAGTTTCCTATACAAGGGTTTCGGACAAGGCAGTTCTAATGGTGTATTTTTGGTTTTGATCTGACCCCTTTTTTTAGGAGCTATGGGTTTTTATATTTCTTAACATTGGACGTGATCGTCTCTTACTAGGTTGCTAGCTACCGCTGCAACCCGGATGATTACTAAAAAAAAAATGAAAAATATTCATTTTTTACGTCAAGTCACTCATTACGTCCTATATGGTTATTCTTGTTGAAAGATAAACGTGTATAAATATTTCATTCACTTACAACGCTGTATATGGATATATGAGAAAAATTAATCCCTATATATCTTTTGAAAAAGTTATAAACAGTAACCATATCAATGTGATTATAATAACTTTATATTCGTTCTTTATTACATTATGTTTTAGTTAACATGGGCAAGGTGTCGTTCTTTATTGTAAATATCTTTGAAAAGACTGCAGTATGAAAATACATCAAAAATGCAATTTTTTTGTCAAAATTGATTCTATTTTAAAAAGTATTTTATTTTTAATTACAAAAGGCACTAGATGTTGCAATTGCCTTTAAAATGAGCTATTATAAAGCTCTCTATGATTTTCCAGTGCCCAGCTAGCTGAGGAGAAAAAAAAAGCGGAAAGAAAAAAATATCCCGTTTGTGGAGAATAACGTGGTAAAAGTCAATTTTCTTGATTTTCAAGCCAATATATTTTCTTTGTTATTCAAGCCAAAGGGTGGTAAGTTTCCTTTATAGAGGATTCGGACAAGGCGGTTCTAATGGTGTACTTTTTGTTTTGATCTGACTCTTAATTTAGGAGTGGGAGGGTTTTATATTTCTTAACATTGGAGGTGATCGTCTCTTACTAGGTTGCTAGCTACCGCTGCAACCCGGATTAAGTTCCATATGGTGTAGCGGATAGGATAGCTGGCGTTCATCTAGAAGGCCCGGGTTCAATTCCCGGTATTGGAAAAATTTTAACTCTATAATCTTCGAACATTGGAAGCTCTAAACCTTTTATATAATTTATAATGAACCACATTGATCCTTCATGTAAGGATAACCCCATTAATTTTCTTTAAAATGAGCCCTTGAACAACTCTCTATGATGTTCCAGTGCCAAGCTATCTGTTGAATTACTAACCTATACTATAACTAAGTGGTGTATAAAATTTAGTATAGGCAAGAGGTCGTTCTTTATTATAAACTATTAAAAAGTTCAAGAACAGCTAGTGAACTTTTTAAGTCAATGGAATGGTAACTTGTTTTGACCCAGAAGTGATTATTTTGTTTTGTATAAAAGCAGTTTTTTTTGATTTTTGATAAGTTAGTAACTCTACTGATGGTGATGACCGACTGTGTCATCAAAATACTTAGAGCCTTTGTTTTATATTTTCGTTTCACTGTTTAATAAAAGGACATATCCCTATTTGGAAACTTGTACCACCTTTACTCAACAGAGTATTAAATAATTCAAGAACAGTTAGTGAACCTTTTAAGTCAATGAACCGGTAAATTGCTTTGACCCGGAAGTGATTATTTTGTTTTGTATAAAAGCAGTTTGTTTTAATTTTGATAAAATAGTTAAATAGTAATTCGAAATTACTATAAAGTTCGTTAACATGAGCTGATTGACAATACTAATGGTTAGAGTTCGTTCTTTAAGTTATCATATACTGTTAAAATTCTTTTTTACTTGAACATTTCTTAGTGTAGTGGTTAGCACTTAGGACTTTGAGTCCTGTGATCTGAGTTCAAATCTCTGTGATCGGTGTTTATGAAATGTAGCTTACTTATACTACCATTTAAGTTTCCGCCGTAATTCTTTCTTTTCAAAATTAAATTAGTTACTATGGCCTAGAGTTAGTTCTTTACCATATTGTAACAATTTATTTTATAAAAATAATCATTTTTGTTAATTACAAATGGTTCCTATATACAGCAATTTCCTTTAAAATGAGCCATTACACAGCTCTTTAGTATGACCTTTAACTGTTTGATCTAAAACTTCAGTTACTATGGGTTACAGTTCGTTCCTTATTGTAAACGTTTAGGCAGAATGTTGTAGTAGCTGCCACTTTTCTTGATTTTCAAGCCAATATATTTCCCTTTCTTTTCAAGCCAAGGGACAGAAATTTTACTATGCAGGGGTTTCGGACAAGGCGGTTCTAATGGTGTACTTTTTGTTTTGATCTGACTCTTTTTTTAAGAACTATGGGTTTTTATATTTCTTAACATTGGACGTGATCGTCTCTTACTAGGTTGCTAGCTACCGCTGCAACCCGGATTGGTGAACATGAAACTGAAGGGGAAGATTTCTATTTCCTCTGGAGAAAGTAGAATTGAATTGTATTCTTTGGTAAAATATTAGCAAAGTTATTAGTATATGTGTTTGTAAGACTAATGATTTAGAAAAAATTCCTGGAACACCAACTCAAGAAAAAAGTATTTCTAACTGTGTTTTAAACAGTTCTTTTAGTTCTACTGAATATTTGGCAAAAAATTCTCTGTGTAGTAAACAAACTGTCCTGAAAAGTACGAGACAACTATTGAAAAATGCTCTGAATCTAGATCTGACAAGGAAATTGTGATGGCTGAAGTCACCTATAACAATCTGAGTAAACATTCAAAACGCAAAATTGGGCAGGTTACTTGGCAATGTCATCCTATATCTGCAAGCTCTATCCGACGGATATTGAGTTATGTCAAATTCTTTTTGATATCCTTGAAAATAATATAGCATTAAAATTTTCAACTGACAAAGTGGTTAATTTCTACCTTGGCGGCTTGGATTATTCTGAAATCAATTACAGGGACACAAGAAAGCATGGGCATTCGTTATACTGAAGCCCAAATGAGGGATGTCAGAGCTATTTGCGTTCTCTAAGGGCACTAGCTCCACATTTTACTGTCTTGACCTGTTTCATTAATAGCGTATATAAGGCAGTATCAAAATCTAAGATTATACAACATATTAATCTACTAAAAGTCGAGGGCTCGTGCAAGGAACAAAGTCATTATATAGAAGAAGTGTCAAGTAGACTATGTCGTAATAATAGTCAAGACTTCATCTACGGTGATAGCAATATTAGAGTTTCTGTGGATGAAAATACAATAATAAAATTATTTGGTGAGAGCCTTGATAAGGTAGCTAACATCAGGGATGTATACCCCACAATGCATTATGACAGTTGCGAGCAGATAAATACAAAATACCAATTGAAGAGTCTAA
This sequence comes from Artemia sp. Qi Xiang Cuo, assembly GCF_049724085.1. NCBI lineage: Eukaryota > Metazoa > Arthropoda > Branchiopoda > Anostraca > Artemiidae > Artemia > Artemia sp. Qi Xiang Cuo. The sequence continues at coordinate 104,411,625 of NC_142794.1, read as the reverse complement.
GATCCCTTTCAAATAAGAAAGGTTTTGATGTAATGATGGCCACGATTTTAGAACACCTACAACAGGACACATGGGTTAGACATTCTTTGGACTTGAGTTCGTTTTTTAACTATAAATACAAACAGGAAAAAGCCTACGGCTTTTTCTTCTTTTAAATAGTAAGAGACGAAACTCAAACAATCAAGTAGTAACTAAGTCCAATGTATGGAATGGTTTGTTATTTCAGTGATCGTCTTTTAATGTAAAAATATAAATACTGTAATCTTAGCTATAGTGAAGTTGCGTATGCAATTAGTATAGGGAAGAGTTTGATCTTTATTATATTACCGGGATTACGAAAAATATTCAAAATTAAAGATTAAAATTATCTCTGAAAGAATAAATTTTGTTGAAAAGTCAGCTAGAGATGCTTTCGCAAAACTTCATAGTAATATCCAAAAGAAATGTTGCATGTTTAGTGAAAAGCTTCCAATGTATAGACCGGCAACTGTGGAACAGTTTACAGATGTTATGGGAAATCTTATGCATCACTGTGAATATATGGAGGCATAATTGTCCTTTACTTAGTTTCAGCTTAAATTCGATGATCGAGCCTTTATGTACTACATCCAACGACTAAGACGTCATTGATCAATATTGTATATACAAAATTAAGTTTTTCGTGAAAAATAATTAATAAAAAAAAATTAAGTGCAAAACGCGCTAGATCTAGAGATTTCCTTTAAAATGAGCCATTGAACAACTCTCTACGATGTTCCAGTGCCAAGCTATCTCTGGAAACAAAAGAAAGAAAAAAATATCCCGTTTGTGCAGAATAACGTGGTTAAAGTCAATTTTCTTGATTTTCAAGCCAATATATTTTCTTTGTTATTCAAGCTAAAGGGTGGTAAGTTTCCTTTATAGGGGTTTCGGACAAGGCGGTTCTAATGGTGTACTTTTTGTTTTGATCTGACTAATTTTCTAGGAGTTAGGGGTTTTTATATTTCTTAACATTGGACGTGATCGTCTCTTACTAGGTTGCTAGCTACCGCTGCAACCCGGATGCCACTTTTCTTGATTTTCAAGCCAAAATATTTCCCTCGCTGTTCAAGCCAAGGGACAGAAATTTTACTATACAGGGGTTTCGGACAAGACGGTTCTAATGATGCACTTTTTGTTTTGATCTGACTCTTTTTTCAGGAACTATGGGTTTTTATATTTCTTAACATTGGACATGATCGTCTCTTACTAGGTTGCTAGCTACCGCTGCAGCCCGGATACAAAATTCCCATTTACACTATCGATCCTTATTGTAATTATGCTCTCTTAGATTATGTATCCAATCGAGTTTATTTATCTCGAACAATACTTTTGCAGAAAATTCCTCCTCGTACATCTCTTCTAACTTTTGTTTGAGGATGTACAGGAGTTTCTGCTTTTAAAATTTTTGCGCTTTCGTTGAATTTTCCGGTAGAGTACTAGGAGGCAGAAACTTCTGTGTTAAATTTTCTTCTGCATCTGTACAAAGCATCTTCAGAATGTCCTCATTAGTCAGAATGTGCTAATTTACTTCTTTTTTCTCTTGGGCTTCAATATTTTCCTCATTATTAGATTTGGATGAACTCTTACTGCCAGAATGAGAAATTGTGTCTTCTTTCCTCTCATTTGAAGCATCTTTTACTGGAATATTGTCGCCCCTTTACTGAAATCCTTACTGTATTACAAACAGGAAAAAGCCTACGACTTTTTCTTAATTGGAATAGTAAGAGACGACCTGGCTAAAAAATACGATTATGACATCATTGATCAATCTTTCTTATTTTAGTTTCTATGGGTTGTAAGTTTGTTCTTTACTGTAATGGTTTGTTTAAATTAATTTTTAATGGGCTAGTTGTCGTTCTTTATTGTATACACGAATAGACTTCGGTCCTTACTGTAACATCGTTCTTTACTCAGGCAGTGCTAGCGCGCTGTCTATGATAATAAACTGATTACACACAGAAAAAGCCTACGGCTTTTTTTCTTTGAAATAGTAAGAGACGAGTCTCGAGCAATCAAGTAGCTAGCTGATTCATATGTATGCAATTGTTTGTTATTCCAATGATCGTCTTTTATTGTAATTTATTTTAAAAGTCTTCGATAGTCTAATGGTAAGTATGCCCACTTGTTACCTGGGAGAAGGGGGTTCGATTCCCTTTCGGGGAGAACTTTTAATATGTTGAATTAAAAGCACTATCTTTTCAATTTAAAATTTAAAAAAGAAACTTGTTTATTTACAGTCTAGCTAAAATAATGAAGATAATATGAATGAACCACAGTGGTCAGTTTCTTTGGGCTTGAGTTCGTTTTTTAACTATAAATACAAACAGGAAAAAGCCTACGGCTTTTTCTTCTTTTAAATAGTAAGAGACAAAACTCAAACAATTAAGTAGCTAACTAAGTCCAATGTATGGAATGGTTTGTTATTTCAGTGATCGTCTTTTAATGTAATAATATAAATCCTGTAATTTTAACTATAGTGAAGTTGCGTATGCAAGTTAGTATAGGGAAGAGTTCGATCTTTATTATATGTAATTTACTCAGGCAGTAATAGCGCGCTGCCTATGATAATAAACTGATTACACACAGGAAAAAGCCTACGGCTTTTTCTTCTTTCAAATAGTAAGAGACGAGTCTCAAATAATCAAGTAGCTAGCTAATTCCAAAGGTATGCAATTTTTGTTATTCCAATGATCGTTTTTTATTGTAACTAGGTTTCAGCCATCTCTACAGCCATGATACTATTGGAAATTACATAATCCCTATTTATGTTCTAGTTAACATGGGAAAGGTGTCGTTCTTTATTGTATATGGACTAAGGTTCGTTCTTTCATGTAAAACTAGCGAAACATTTTTTAAGCCTGATGAAGATTTAACTAATGTGTCAAAAGTAAGGTTGCAAGTTGACGATTTTGTTTTGGCCTTATTATAATTGGTACGGTGAAATAATAATACGCATGTGGCTCTTAAATCATACTTCTTTATGGTTCAATATGGTCTAGTGGCTAGTAAAGTTAACTTTCACTTAACAGGCTCGGGTTCGATTCCCGGGGTGGGAAAATTTTTAACTCTATAATCTTCGAACATTTGAACCTTTTATAATTTATAATGATAATAACCCCATTAATTTCCTTCAAATGAGCCATTGAACAACTCTCTTAACTACACTATAGTTCAGCGACCCATACCAGTTAGTATAGGCAAGAGTTGGATCTTTATTGTAACTATTTAAAAATAATTTGTTTTATAACTACAAAAAGTTTTTAACCCCATTAATTTGCTTTAAAATGAGCCATTAAACAACTTTCTAAGATGTTCCAGTGCCAAGCTATCTGTTGAATTACTAACCTATATTATAATTAAGTGGCGTATAAAATTTAGTATAGGCAAGAGGTCGTTCTTTATTATAAAATTTGTGGAGAATAACGTGGTTAAAGTCAATTTTCTTGATTATCAAGCCAATATATTTTCTTTGTTATTCAAGCCGCAGGGCGGTAAGTTTCCTTTATAGGGGTTTCGGACAAGGCGATTCTAATGGTGTACTTTTTGTTTTGATTTGACTCTGTTTTTAGGAGTTAGGGGTTTTTATATTTCTTAACATTGGACGTGATCGTCTCTTACTAGGTTGCTAGCTACCGCTGCAACCCGGATAATTCGATGATCTAGACTTTATGTACTAACTACATCCAAAGACTATGACGTCATTGATTAATATTGTATATAAAAAATTAAGTTTTTCGTAAAAAAAATTAATTAAAAAAAAATTAAGTACAAATAGCGCTAGATCTAGAGATTTCCTTTAAAATGAGCCATTGAACAACTCTCTACGATGTTCCAGTGCCAAGCTATCTGTGGAAAAGAAAGAAAAAAATATCCTGTTTGGGGAGAATAACGTGGTAAAAGTCAATTTTCTTGATTTTCAAGCCAATATATTTTCTTTGTTATTCAAGCCAAAAGGCGGTAAATTTCCTTTATAGAGGATTTGGACAAGGCGGTTCTAATGGTGTACTTTTTGTTTTGATCTGACTCTTTTTTTAGGAGTTGGGGGGTTTTATATTTCTTAACATTGGAGGTGATCGTCTCTTACTAGGTTGCTAGCTACCGCTGCAACCCGGATTCGATTCCCCGTCGTGGGAACATTTAATATGTTGAATTAAAAGCACTATCTTTTCAATTTAAATTTTAAAAAAGAAACTTGTTTATTTACATTCTAGCTAAAATAATGAAGACAATATGAATGAACCACAGTGTTCAGTTTCTTTGGACATGAGTTCGTTTTTAAATATAAATAGAAACAGGAAAAAGCCTACAGCTTTTTCTTCTTTTAAATAGTAAGAGACGAAACTCAAACAATCAAGTAGTTAACTAAGTCCAATGTATGGAATGGTTTGTTATTTCATATAAATACTGTAATCTTAACTATAGTGAAGTTGCGTATGCAAGTTAGTATAGGGAAGAGTTTGATCTTTATTATAAGACTGCTGCAACCCAAATTCACATATATATTTATTTATGAGAGGCAGCCTGGCCGAGTGGTCCAAGGCACTGGTGTTAGCCACCAGTCTCTTCAGAGGCATGGGTTCAATTCTTACCGCTGGTATACGATTATGTTTGAAAGACTGCAGTGTGAAAAGACATCAAAATGCAGTTTTTGGTGGAAAAATTTATTCTCTTTTAGAAATAATTTATTTTAGTTACTATAGATTTTTAAGCCAATTAATTTCCTTTAAAATGAGCTATTGAACAACCCTCTACGATGTTCCAGTGCCAAGCTATCTCTGGATACAAAAAAAGAAAAAAAAAGAAAAAAATATCCCGTTTAGGCAGAATGTTGTAGTAGCTGCCACTTTTCTTGATTTTCAAGCCAATATATGTCCCTTGCTGTTTAAGCCAAGGGACAAAAATTTTACTATACAGGGGTTTCGGACAAGGCGGTTCTAATGGTGTACTTTTTGTTTTGATCTGACTCTTTTTTTAAGAACTATGGGTTTTTATATTTCTTAACATTGGACGTGATCGTCTCTTACTAGGTTGCTAGCTACCGCTGCAACCCGGATTTGTGGAGAATAACGTGGTTAAAGTCAATTTTCTTGATTATCAAGCCAATATATTTTCTTTGTTATTCAAGCCGCAGGGCGGTAAGTTTCCTTTATAGGGGTTTCGGACAAGGCGGTTCCAATGATGTACTTTTTGTTTTGATCTGACTCTGTTTTTAGGAGTTAGGGTTTTTTTTATTTCTTAACATTGGACGTGATCGTCTCTTACTAGGTTGCTAGCTACCGCTGCAACCCGGATTTTAATCTGAATCTTTCCTCAGGAGTTATGGGTTACTTTAGTTTTTGCTATGGGGCGTGATCGTCGCCTACTAGGTTACTAGCTACCGCTACGACCTGGATTATATAAGAAAAACTAATTGACAAAAACCATTTATGATGAACTATATAGGTCCTTTATGTAAGTTGCTAGCCACTGCTGCAACCCGGATAATAAACTGATTACAAACAGGAAAAAGCCTATGGCTTTTCTTCTCTGAAATAATAAGACAAACCTCAAACAATCAAGTAGCTAACTAATTCCAATGTATGCAATTGTTTGTTATTCCAATGATCGTCTTTTAATGTAAAATTTGACATAATTCAATATCTGTCGGATATAGCTAGCAGATATCAGCGTGACATTGCCAAGTAACCTGCTGCCCAATTTTTGGTTTTGAATGTTTACTCAGATTGTTATAGGTGACTTCAGCCATCATAATTTCCTTGTCAGATCTAGTTTTAGAGCATTTTTCAATAGTTGTCTCGTACTTTTCAGGATAGTTTGTTCTACTACACAGAGAATTTTTGCCAAATATTCAGTAGAACTAAACGAACTGTTTAAAACACAGTTAGAAATGCTTTTTTATTGAGTCGGTGTTCCAGGAATTTGTTCTAAATCATTAGTCTTACAAACACATTTACTAATAACCCTAACAGGCTCGTTTTCGCCAAAATTGAAAAACATTGCTTTTCCTTCGCTGTTGATAGGTATGCTTGTATATATATTTGTATTGCTGCTACATAAACTGCAATTACTCCTTCCAAAATTAATATACGAATTTTCTAAGAAGTACGCCTCCGTATATTCACTGTGTTGTCGAACATTTTCCATTGCATCTATAAACAGTTCCGCAGTTGCCAATCCATACCTTGGAAGCTTTTCGTTAAACTGGCAACATTTTTTTTGGATATTACTATGAAGCTTTGCCAAAGAATTTCTAGCCGACTTTTCAACAGCATCCGCTCTTTCAAAGAGAATTTTAATCTGTAATTTTGAATACTTTTCGTTGTCCCAATAAAACATGCGTAAAATGTTTCTCAATTTACTAAGATCAGCCTGCATTTTTGCCATCTTCTTGTATTTCTGAATGTAACTTTTCCCTTTGTCCTTATGCGATCTTCGGTACAACCTCGCATAGAATTTAATTTTTTCATTATAGCTTTTGTCACCCCATTATCTACCCATTATTCTGGTAGCAATTTTTTGCTTATGTTTGTTTCGGTAATCTTCATCATTATCATACCGTTCCTTACTCTTTGGATTGGCTGCATCAATTTTTGCATGTCTATAATCTTCATCATTGTGATAACACATCTTGCTGTTTTGTTTTGCTCTCTCAATTATTACTTCTCGATACGCCTTGTCAGTTGAATACCTTTGCTTTTTTTTTCCAAGATAATGTCTTTGTTTTTTGTATAGTACTGTTTTTTTTTAAATTACGTGTAATAACTCGCTTAGAAGGCATCTTATTACAAAACAAGAAATAATATTTTCATCTAGTTAACACTTCTTACAAGTCGTATCAGGTATCCATAACCTAACAAAAAATAAAACTAATTTTTAAATTTTCAAGTATTTTGTTAGTTTGAATGAAAAGATTAAAATTATTGCTCAGATATCATAAATATTTTTGCAGTTTACATAATAACTTTAGTGATTTTAAACTGAAAAATAAAATATATATTAAAAAATGTAATTTTTTGGTCTGAAAATACCTAGTCAATCCCACATTGGTTAGTTAGAACCTAACCAAAAATAAAACTAATTTTAACATTTTAAGGTATTTTTCCAGCTTGTATTGAAATATTCAAACTATTGCTCGGATACCATGGATATTTTTGCAGTTGACACAAGCTGCAAAGAACGCACAGGCTGATCTTTGTAAACTGAGAAAAATTTTACGAATGTTTTACCGGGATTACGAAAAATATTCAAAATTAAAGATTAAAATTATCTCTTAAAGAATAGATTTTGTTAAAAAGTCAGCTAGAGATGCTTTCGTAAAACTTCATAATATCCAAAAGAAATGTTGCATGTTTAGTGAAAAGCTTCCAAAGTATGGACCGGCAACTGTGGAACAGTTTACAGATGTAATGGGAAATCTTATACATCACTGTGAATATATGGAGGCATAATTGTCCTTTACTTAGTTTCAGCTTAAATTCGATGATTGAGCCTTTATGTACTACATCCAACGACTTTGACGTCATTGATCAATATTGTATATACAAAATTAAGTTTTTCGTGAAAAATAATTAATAAAAAAATTAAGTGCAAAAGGCGCTAGATCTAGAGATTTCCTTTAAAATGAGCCATTGAACAACTCTCTACGATGTTCCAGTGCCAAGCTCTAGAAAGAAAAGAAAGAAAAAAATATCTCGTTTGTGCAGAATAACGTGGTTAAGGTCAATTTTCTTGACTTTCAAGCCAATATATTTTCTTTGTTATTCAAGCCAAAGGGTGGTAAGTTTCCTTTATAGGGGTTTCGGACAAGGCGGTTCTAATGGTGTACTTTTTGTTTTGATTTGACTATTGTTCTAGGAGTTAGGGGTTTTTATATTTCTTAACATTGGACGTGATCGTCTCTTACTAGGTTGCTAGCTACCGCTGCAACCCGGATTTAAAATGAGCTATTGAACAACCCTCTACGATTTTCCAGTGCCAAGCTATCTGTGGAAAAGAAAAAGAAAAAAAAGAAAAAAGAAAAAAATATCCCGTTTGGGGAGAATAACGTGGTTAAAGTCAATTTTCTTGATTTTCATGCCAATATATTTCCCTTGCTGTTCAAGCAAAGGGACAGAAAGTTTCTTATACAGGGGTTTCGGACAAGGCGGTTCAAATGGTGTACCTTTTTTTGATCTGACTCCTCTGTTAGGAACTATGGGTTTTTATGTTTCTTAACATTGGACTTGATCGTCTCTTACTAGGCTGCTAGCCACCGCTGCAACCCGGAAAAGCTACGACATTCATTATTTATCTAGTAGGGTTTCAGACAAGGTAGTTCTAATGATGGACTTTTGTTTTGATCTTACTCTATTTTTAGGAGTTTTGTTATATTTCTTAGCATTGGACTCATCGTCTCTTACTAGGTTGCTAGCTACTGCTGCAACCCAAATTCACATATATATTTATTTATGAGAGGCAGCCTGGCCGAGTGGTCCAAGACACTGGTGTTAGCCACCAGTCTCTTTGGAGGAGTGGGTTCAAATCTTACCGCTGGTATACGATTATGTTTGAAAGACTGCAGTGTGAAAAGACATCAAAAATGCAGTTTTTGGTGGAAAAATTTATTCTCTTTTAGAAATAATTTATTTTAGTTACTATAGATTTTTAACCCAAATCATTTCCTTTAAAATGACCTATTGAACAACCCTCTACGATGTTCCAGTGCCAAGCTATCTGTGGAAAAGAAAAAGAAAAAAAAAGAAAAAAGAAAAAAATATCCCGTTTGAGGAGAATAACGTGGTTAAAGTCAATTTTCTTGATTTTCATGCCAATATATTTCCCTTGCTGTTCAAGCCAAGGGACAGAAAGTTTCTTATACAGGGGTTTCGGACAAGGCGGTTCTAATGGTGTACTTTTGTTTTGATCTGATTCCTCTGTTAGGAACTATGGGTTTTTATATTTCTTAACATTGGACGTGATCGTCTCTTACTAGGTTGCTAGCTACCGCTGCAACCCGGATAGGTTGCTAGCTACCGCTGCATCCCGGAAAATTTAATTGTTCTTAATCATCTATATAATGATTCCTTATAATACTTTAGTTACTATGGAATAAAGTTCGTTCTTCATGTATCATGTAAAACTAGCAAAACATTTTTAAAGTCTGATGAAGATTTAACTAATGTGTCAAAAGTAAGGTTGCAAGTCTACGATTGGATGAAATTACAAACAGGAAAAAGCCTATGGCTTTTTCTTGATTGGAATAGTAAGAGACGACCTGGCTACAAACTATGATTATGGCATCATTGATCAATCTTTAACATGAAATGTTCTTTGCTGTAATGGTTTGTTCTTTACTAGGTATCAGCCGTCTCTACAGCCATGATACTGATGGAAATTACATAATCCCTATTTATGTTTCATTTTTAATGGGCTAGGTGTCGTTCTTTATCGTAAAAAAATTTAGTATAGGCAAAAGGTCGTTTTTTATTATAAAATCTAGTGCCAAGCTATCTGTGGAATTACTAACCTATACTATAATTCAGTGGCGTATGAAATTTAGTATAGGCATGAGGTCGTTCTTTATTATAAAAACTACTTTAAAAAGTATTTTATTTTTAATTACAAAAGTGACTAGATGTTGCAATTTCCTTTAAAATGAGCTATTATACAGCTCTCTATGATTTTCCAGTGCCCAGCTAGTTGAGGAGGAAAATCAAGTGGAAAGAAAAAAATATCCCGTTTGTGGAGAATAACGTGGTTAGTCAATTTCCCTGATTTTCAAGCCAATATATTTTCTTTGTTATTCAAGCCAAAGAGTGATAAGTTTCCTTAATAAGGGTTTTGGACAAGGTGGTTCTAATGGTGTAATTTTTGTTTTGATCTGACTCTTTTCTCAGGAGTTATGGGTTTTTATATTTCTTAACATTGGACGTGATCGTCTCTTACTAGGTTGCTAGCTACCGCTGCAATCCGGAGAATATAAATACTGTAATCTTAGCTATAGTGAAGTTGCGTATGCAAGTTAGTATAGGGAAGTTTGATATTTATTATACTTTAAATGTAAAATTATTCCAATGATCTTCTTTTAGTGTAATCTTTTTTTAGGAACTAAGGGTTTTTATACATTTCTTAGTATTGGGCGTGATCGTCTCTTACTAGGTTGCTAGCTACTGCTGCATCCCGAATTCACATAGATAGTTATGAGAGGCAGCATGGCCGAGTGGTCCCTGGTGCTGGTGTTAGTCACCAGTCTCTTTGGAGGCGCGGTTTCAAATCCCACCGCTGGTATACGTTTATGACGTCATTGATCAATCTTTAATATGAAATATGCAGTTTTTCGTAAAAAAGTTGTTTGTATTTTAAAGATAATTTTTTTTAATTACAAAAGATTTTTAACCCCATTAAGTTCCTTTAAAATGAGCCATTGAACAACTCTCTACGATGTTCCAATGCCAAGCTATCTTTGGAATTACTAACCTATACTATAATTAAGTGGGGTATAAAATTTAGTATAGGCAAAACCACCATTAGATAACCCTAGTCCAAAAACCCTTTATAGGATTTACTATAATTAGCAAAATACACCTGATTACAAACAGGAAAAAGCCTACGGCTTTTTTTCTTTGAAATAGTAAGAGACGAACCTCAAATAATCAAGTGGAATGTGTGCAATGGTTTATTTTTCTAATGATCGTCTTTTAATGTAAAATGAATCATTTCAGTTAGAATGGTCACGTCGTTCTTTACTGTAAACATCAAAAATGCAATTTTTTTTACAAAATTGATTCTACTTTAAAAAGTATTTTATTTTTAAATAAAAAAGTGACTAGATGTTGCAATTTCCTTTAAAATGAGCTATTATACAGCTCTCTATGATTTTCCAGTGTCCAGCTAGCTGAGCAGGAAAAAAAAGTGGAAAGAAAAAAATATCCCGTTTGTGGAGGATAACGTGGTAAAAGTAAATTTTCTTGATTTTCAAGCCAATATATTTTCTTTGTTATTCAAGCCAAAGGGCGGTAAGGTTCCTTTATAGAGAATTCGGACAAGGCGGTTCTAATGGTGTACTTTTTGTTTTGATCTGACTCTTTTTTTAGGAGTTGGGGGGTTTTATATTTCTTAACATTGGAGGTGATCGTCTCTTACTAGGTTGCTAGCTACCGCTGCAACCCGGATATAGCTTTTTTCACCCCAGTATCTACCCATTATTCTGGTAGCAACTTTTTTCTTATGTTCATTTCGATAATCTATATCGCTATCATACCGTTCCTTGCTCTTTTGTTTGGCTGTCTAATTTTTCCCTTCTCGATACCCCTGATCCGTAAGATACCTCTGTTTTCCTCTGTCATATTTCATTTTCTTAAATCCTGGATCACAGGACATCTTAGTAGCAATCCTTACACTTTCTCGAGCTTTATTGCGTTCGGTGGCATTTTTATCTCTTTTAAATAAACTTTTCTGATATTTCAGGATGTTAGCTTTATTTTTTATGCAGTAAAGTTTTCTATTCGTAGAAATTTTGATTGCTCTATTTTGATATTTTTTTGGTTATTCTTTCTTTTTTTCCACTCGCGTGAGACTATATTTTTTTAAGGTTTAAAATTATTAAGTACACAAAATCCCGTGTCGAGCATCTAAAACCTGGCATAAAACAAAACTAATTTTAAAATTTTCAGGTATTTATCTTGTTTTAATTACAAAATTATTATTATTGGTTAGACACTATAAATAATTTTGCAGTTTACATATTAAATTTAACGATTCTGGACTGAAAACTAAAATAATTGCAATTATGAGACAATAATATGGAGATATGTACTTTACGGGTTACAAACCAAAAAAAGTTTGGTTCCAGGATACAATAATAAATTTGAACTGAGATGAAAAAAATGTTTCTTCCAGGAGACAAAAAGAAAAAACTAATTTTAGAATTTTCATGTCTTTTTTTGTTTAAATTAAAAAATTACTATTACTGATTAGGCATCATAAATATTTTTGCAGTTTACATAATAATTTTAGCGACATTCAGGAGTTTCACTTACTATTGAGACAAGTAGCTATTATTACTATAGAGTTCATTACCATGAACTGTTTTATTGCTTCAAAATTCAAATATCTTTGAAAAGACTGCAGTATGAAAATACATCAAAAATGCAATTTTTTTGACAAAATTGATGCTACTTTAAAAAGTATTTTATTTTTAATTACAAAAGTGACTAGATGTTGCAATTTCCTTTAAAATGAGCTATTATACAGCTCTCTATGATTTGCCAGTGCCCAGCTAGCTGAGGAGAAATATCAAGCGGAAAGAAAAAAATATCCCGTTTGTGGAGAATAACGTGGTAAAAGTCTATTTTCTTGATTTTCAAGCCAATATATTTTCTTTGTTATTCAAGCCAAAGGGTGGTAAGTTTCTTTTATAGAGGATTCGGACAAGGCGGTTCTAATGGTGTACTATTTGTTTTGATATGAATCTTTTTTTAGGAGTTGGGGGGTTTTATATTTCTTAACATTGGAGGTGATCGTCTCTTACTAGGTTGCTAGCTAACGCTGCAACCCGGAAAGAGAAAAAAAGAAAAAAAAATATCCCGTTTAGGCAGAATGTTGTAATGGCTGCCACTTTTCTTGATTTTCAAGCCAATATATTTCCCTTGCTGTTTCAAGCCAAGGGACAGAAAGTTTCCAATACAAGGGTTTCGGACAAGGCGGTTCTAATGGTGTACTTTTGAATTTGATCTGACTCCTTTGTTAGGAACTATGGGTTTTTATATTTCTTAACATTGGACGTGATCGTCTCTTACTAGGTTGCTAGCTCCCACTGCAACCCGGATTCAGTGAACGTCTTTTATGATTATAAACCATTGCAAACCCGGATTCTTTACTCAGGCAGTGGTAGCGCGCTGACTATGATAATAAACTGATTACACACAGGAAAAAGCCTACGGTTTTTTCTTCTTTGAAATAGTAAGAGACGAGTCTCAAATAATCAAGTAGCTAGCTAATGCCAAATGTATGCAATGTTTTGTTTTTCCAATGATCGTTTTTTATTGTAACTAGGTTTCAGCCATCTCTACAGCCATGATACTATTGGAAATTACACAATACCTATTTATGTTTCAGTTAACATGGGCAAGGTGTCGTTCTTTATTGTAATTCATTACATGGACTGTTTTATTGCTTCAAAATTCAAATATCTTTGAAAAGACTGCAGTATGAAAATACATCAAAAATGCAATTTTTTTGACAAAATTGATTCTACTTTAAAAAGTATTTTATTTTTAAATACAAAAGTGACTAGATGTTGCAATTTCCTTTAAAATGAGCTATTATACAGCTCTCTATGATTTTCCAGTGCCCAGCTAGCTGAGCAGAAAAAAAGCGGAAAGAAAAAAATATCCCGTTTGTGGAGAATAACGTGGTAAAAGTCAATTTTCTTGATTTTCAAGCCAATATATTTTCTTTGTTATTCAAGCCAAAGGACGGTAAGTTTCCTTTAGAGAGGATTCGGACAAGGCGGTTCTAATGGTGTACTTTTTGTTTTGATCTGACTCTTTTTTTAGGAGTTGGGGGGTTTTATATTTCTTGAAATTGGAGGTGATCGTCTCTTACTAGGTTGCTAGCTACCGCTGCAACCCGGATAAAAATTCGATCATCAAGCCTTTATGTAACCCGGATTAAAAAATTATTATCATATCTTATATGTAACTTTTATTTTATAAGTCTTCGATAGTCTAATGGTAAGTATGCACACTTGTTACCTGGGAGAAGGGGGTTCTATTCCGCGTCGGGGAGAACTTTTAATATGTTGAATTAAAATCACTATCTTTTCAATTTAAAATTTAAAAAAGAAACTTGTTTATTTACATTCTAGCTAAAATAATGAAGATAATATTAATGAACCACAGTGTTCAGTTTCTTTGGACTTGAGTTCGTTTTTTAACTATAAATACAAACAGGAAAAAGCCCAACGGTTTTTCTTCTTTTAAATAGTAAGAGACGAAACTCAAATGTAAAAAAATATAAATACTGTAATCTTAACTATAGTGAAGTTGCGTATAAAAGTTAGCATAGGGAAGAGTTCGATCTTTATTATAATTCGGACAAGGCGGTTCTAATGGTGTAATTTTTGTTTTGATCTGACTCCTCTGTTAGGAACTATGGGTTTTTATATTTCTTAACATTGGACGTGATCGTCTCTTACTAGGTTGCTAGCTACCGCTGCAACCCGGATTTTGTTTTGATCTGACTCCTTTTTTAGGAGCTATGGCTTTTTATATTTCTTAGCATTGGACGTGATCGTCTCTTACTAGGTTGCTAGCTACTGCTGCAACCCAGATTAAAAAATTATTGTCATATCTTATAATTAACTTTTATTTTATGAGGCTTCGATAGTCTAATGGTAAGCATGCCCACTTGTTACTTGGGAGAAGGGGGTTCGATTCCCCGTCGGGGAGAACTTTTAATATTTTGAATTAAAAGCACTATCTTTTCAGTTTAAAATTTAAAAACGAAGCTTGTTTATTTACATTCTAGCTAAAATAATGAAGATAATATGAATGAACCACAGGGTTCAGTTTCTTTGGACCTTAGTTCGTTTTTTAACTATAAATACATCACAATTTATTGCGTTCGGTGGCATTTCTATTTCTTTTAAATAAACTTTTCTGATATTTCAGGATGTTAGCTTTATTTTTTGTGTAGTAAAGTTTTCTATTAGTAGAAATTTGGATTGCTCTATTTTGATATTTTTTTTAGTTATTCTTTCTTTTTTTCCTTTCAAGTGAGACAATATTTTTTCAAGGTTTAAAATTGTTAAGTACACAATACCCCGTGTCGAGTATCTAAAACCTAGCATAAAACAAAACTAATAAAACAAAAAATAAAACAAAAAATTTTCAGGTATTTATCTTGTTTGAATTACAAAATTAGTATTATTGGTTAAACACCATAAATATTTTTGCAGTTTACATAATAAGTTTAGCGATGCTGGACTGAAAACTAAAATAAT
Organism: Artemia sp. Qi Xiang Cuo; assembly: GCF_049724085.1. Taxonomy (NCBI): domain Eukaryota; kingdom Metazoa; phylum Arthropoda; class Branchiopoda; order Anostraca; family Artemiidae; genus Artemia; species Artemia sp. Qi Xiang Cuo. Next base: position 104,396,621 of record NC_142794.1, on the reverse strand, counting down.
TGCAATTATAAGACAATAATATGGAGATACGTGCTTTACGGGTTACAAACCAAAAAAAGTTTGTTTCCAGGATACAATAATAACTTTGAACTGAGATGAAAAAAAATTTTCTTCCAGAAGACAAAAAGTAAAACAAATTATAAAATTTTTATGTATTTTTGTTGTTTAAATTAAAAACTTACTATTACTGAATAGGCATCATAAATATTTTTGCAGGTTACATAATAATTTTAGCGATTAAGCCAAAAAAGAAAATTTTGGTTCCAGGAGTTTCGGTTACTATTGAGACAAGTAGCTATTATTACTATAGAGTTCATTACCATGAACTGTTTGATTGCTTCAAAATTCAAATATCTTTGAAAAGACTGTAGTATGAAAATGCATCAAAAATGCATTTTTTTTGACAAAAATGATTCTACTTTAAAAAGTATTTTATTTTTAATTACAAAAAGCACTAGATGTTGCAATTTCCTTTAAAATGAGCTATTATACAGCTTTCTATGATTTTCCAGTGCCCAGCTAGCTGAGGAGAAAAATCAAGCGGAAAGAAAAAAATATCCTGTTTGTGGAGAATAACGTGGTAAAAGTCAATTTTCTTGATTTTCAAGCCAATATATTTTCTTTGTTATTCAAGCCAAAGGGCGGTAAGTTTCCTTTATAGAGGATTCAGATAAGGCGGTTCTAATGGTGTACTTTTTGTTTTGATCTTACTCTTTTTTTAGGAGTTGGGAGGTTTTATATTCTTTAACATTGGACGTGATTGTCTCTTACTAGGTTGCTAGCTACCGCTGCAACCCGGATATCTCTGGAAACAAAAGAAAAAAATATCCCGTTTGTGGAGAATAACGTGGTTAAAGTCAATTTTCCTGATTTTCAAGCCAATATATTTTCTTTGTTATTCAAGTCAAAGGGCGGTAAAATTCCATTATACGGGTTTCGGATAAGGCGGTTCTAATGGTGTACTTTTTGTTTTGATCTGACTGCTTTTTTAGGAGCTATGGGTTTTTATATTTCTTAACATTGGACGTGATCGTCTCTTACTAGGTTGCTAGCTACCGCTGCAACCCGGATCAAATCTTACCGCTGGTATACGATTATGATTTATGTACAAAAATCAAATATCTTTGAAAAGCCTGCAGCATGAAAAGTCATCCAAAATGCAGGTTTTTGGTGGAAAACTTTAATTTATTTTAGAAATAATTTATTTTAGTTACTAAAGATTTTTAACCCAATTAATTTCCTTTAAAATGAGCTATTGAACAACTCTCTACGATGTTCCTGCAGCTTGAAAAGCATGAAAAGACATCAAAAATGCAGTTTTTGGTGGAAAATTTATTCTCTTTTAGAGATAACTCTTTTTAGTTACTAAAGATTTTTAACCCAATTAATTTCCTTTAAAATGAGCTATTGAACAGCTCTCTACGATGTTCCAGTGCCAAGCTATCTGTGGAAAAGAAAGAAGAAAACAAATATCCCGTTTAGGCAGAATGTTGTAGTAGCTGCCACTTTTTTTGATTTTCAAGCCAATATATTTCCCTTGCTGTTCAAGCCAAGGGACAGAAAGTTTACTATACATGGGTTTCGGACAAGGCGGGTCTACTGGTGTACTTATTGTTTTGATCTGACTCCTTTGTTAGGAGCTATGGGTTTTTATATTCTTAACATTGGACGTGATCATCTCTTACTAGGTTGCTAGCTACCACTGCAACTCGGATATATCGAGATACTGTGAAATTACAAACAGAAAAAGCCTATGGCTTTTTTTAATTGGAATAGTAAGAGACAATCTGGGTAATACCTATGATAATGACGTCATTGATCAATCTTGATCATGAAATTATATCTGATGAAACTTACATATTCGTTCTTTACTGTATACTAGGTTGCTAGCTACCGCTGCAACCCGGATAACAATAGTTCGTCCTTTAATGTAATAACCAAGTCCAATATATGCAATGGTTTTTATTCCAATGATCGTTTTTTAATGTATCTATTTCATTTCTTACTATGGGGCCGGATCGTCTCTTACTAGGTTGCTCGCTACCACCGCAACCTGGATACCAGTTACTATGGGCTATTGTTCGCCCTTTAATGTAAATTTATGTACTACATCCAACGACTATGACGTCATTGATCAATATTGTATGTACAAAATTAAGCTTTTCGTGAAAAATAATTAATAAAAAAAATTAAGCTAAAAGGCGCTAGATCTAGAGATTTCCTTTAAAATGAGCCATTGAACAACTCTCTACGATGTTCCAGTGCCAAGCTATCTCTGGAAACAAAAGAAAGAAAAAAATATCCCGTTTGTGCAGAATAACGTGGTTAAAGTCAATTTTCTTGATTTTCAAGCCAATATATTTTCTTTGTTATTCAAGCCAAAGGGTGGTAAGTTTCCTTTATAGGGGTTTCGGACAAGGCGGTTCTAATGGTGTACTTTTTGTTTTGATCTGACTCTGTTTTTAGGAGTTAGGGGTTTTTATATTTCTTAACATTGGACGTGATCGTCTCTTACTAGGTTGCTAGCTACCGCTGCAACCCGGACTATGGACTAAAGTTCGTTCTTTAATGTAAAAATCCGATGATCGAGCCTGTATGTAACCCGGATTAAAAAATTATTATCATATCTTATATGTAACTTTTATTTTATAAGTCATCGATTGTCTAATGGTAAGTATGCCCACTTTTTACTTGGGAGAAGGGGGTTCGATTCCCCGTCAGGAAGAACTTTTAATATGTTGAATTAAAAGCACTATCTTTTCAATTTAAAATTTAAAAAAGAAACTTGTTTATTTACATTCTAGCTAAAATAATGAAGATAATATCAATGAACCACAGTGTTCAGTTTCTTTGGACTTGAGTTCGTTTTTTAACTATAAATACAAACAGGAAAGAGCCTACGGCTTTTTCTTCTTTTGAATAGTAAGAGACGAAACTCAAACAATCAAGTAGCTAACTAAGTCCAATGTATGGAATGGTTTGTTATTTCAGTGATCGTCTTTTAATGTAAAAAAAATATAAATACTGTAATCTTAACTATAGTGAAGTTGCGTATGCAAGTTAGTATAGGGAAGAGTTTGATCTTTATTATATTTTGATCTGACTCCTTTTTTAGGAGCTATGGGTTTTTATATTTCTTAACACTGGACGTGATCGTCTCTTACTAGGTTGCTAGCTACCGCTGCAACCCGGATATGGACGAGAGATCGTTCTTTAGTTATGTGAGGCAGCGTGGTCGAGCGGTTTAAGGTGCTGGTGTTAGCCACTCTTCAATTCGGAGTCATGGGATCGAATCCCACCGCTGACAGTATTTTATACCAAAGCTAATTATAATCTTGTTTTAGTTACTATGGACTGAAGTTCGTTCTCCGTAGGATACCTCTGTTTTGCTCTGTCATATTTAATTTTCTTAAATCCTGGATCACAAGACATCTTAGTAGCAATCCTTACGCGTGCTCGAGCTTTATTGCGTTCGGTGGCATTTTTATCTCTTTTAAATAAACTTTTCTTATATTTCAGGATGTTAGCTTTATTTTTTGTGTAGTAAAGTTTTATATTAGTAGAAATTTGGATTGTTATATTTTGATATTGTTTTTGGTTATTCTTTATTTTTTTACACTCGCGTGAGACCATATTTTTTCATGGTTTAAAATTATTAAGCACACAAAATCCCGTGTCGAGTATCTAAAACCTAGCATAAAACAAAACTAATTTTAAAATTTTCAGGTATTTATCTTGTTTGAATTACAAAATTAGTATTATTGGTTAGACACCATAAATATTTTTGCAGTTTACATAATAAGTTTAGTGATTCTGGACTGAAAACTAAAATAATTGCAATTATGAGACAATAATATGGAATGTACTATACGGGTTACAAACCAAAAAAGTTTGGTTCCAGGATACAATAATAAATTTGAACTGAGATGAAAAAAAATTTCTTCCAGGAGACAAAAAGCAAAACTAATTTTAGAATTTTCATGTATTTTTGTTGTTTAAATTAAAAAATTACTATTACTGATTAGGCATCATAAATATTTTTGCAGTTTACATAATAATTTTAGCGATTAAGCCAAAAAAGAAAATTTTGGTTCCAGGAGTTTCGGTTACTATTGAGACAAGTAGCTATTATTACTATAGAGTTCATTACATGGACTGTTTTATTGCTTCAAAATTCAAATATCTTTGAAAAGACTGCAGTATGAAAATACATCAAAAATGCAATTTTTTTGACAAAATTGATTCTACTTTAAAAAGTATTTTATTTTTAAATACAAAAGTGACTAGATGTTGCAATTTCCTTTAAAATGAGCTATTATACAGCTCTCTATGATTTTCCAGTGCCCAGCTAGCTGAGCAGAAAAAAAAGCGGAAAGAAAAAAATATCCCGTTTGTGGAGAATAACGTGGTAAAAGTCAATTTTCTTGATTTTCAAGCCAATATATTTTCTTTGTTATTCAAGCCAAAGGGCGGTAAGTTTCCTTTATAGAGGATTCGGACAAGGTGGTTCTAATGGCGTACTTTTTGTTTTGATCTGACTCTGTTTTTAGGAGTTGGGGGGTTTTATATTTCTTGACATTGGAGGTGATCGTCTCTTACTAGGTTGCTAGCTACCGCTGCAACCCGGATTTAATAACAAAAGGCACTTGATGTTGCAATTTCCTTTAAAATGAGCTATTATACAGCTCTATATGATTTTCCAGTGCCCAGCTAGTTGAGGAGGAAAAAAAAGTGGAAAGCAAAAAATATCCTGTTTGTGGAGAATAACGTGGTTAAAGTCAATCTTCTTGATTTTCAAGCCAATATATTTTCTTTGTTATTCAAGCCAAAGAGTGATAAGTTTCCTTTATAGGGTTTTGGACAAGGCAGTTCTAATGGTGTAATTTTTGCCTTGATCTGACTTTTTTCTTGGGAGTTAGGGGTTTTATATTTCTTAACATTAGACGTGATCGTCTCTTACTAGGTTGCCAGCTACCACTGCAACCCGGATCATTTCAAGCGAGACCATATTTTTTTAAGGTTTAAAATTATTAAGTACCAAATCCCCCTTGTCGAGTATCTAAAACCTAGCATAAAACAAAACTAATTTTAAAATTTCCAGGTATTTATCTTATTTGAATTACAAAATTAGTATTATTGGTCAGACACCATAAATATTTTTGCAGTTTACATAATAAGTTTAGCGATTCTGAACTGAAAACTAAAATAATTGGAATTATAAGACAATAATATGGAGATACGTACTTTACGTTTTACAAACCAAAAAAAGTTTTGTTCCAGGACAATAATAACTTTGAACTGAGATGAAAAAATTTTTCTTCCAAGAGACAAAAAGCAAAACTAATTTTTGAATTTTCCAGTATTTTTGTTGTTTAAATTAAAAAATTACTATTACTGATTAGGTATCATAAATATTTTTGCAGTTTACATAATAATTTTAGCGATTAAGCCAGAAATGAAAATTTTGGTTCCAGGAATTTCGATTACTATTGAGACAAGTTGCTATTATTACTATGGAGTTCATTACCATGAACTGTTTGATTGCTTCAAAATTCAAATATCTTTTAAAAGACTGCAGTATGAAAATACATCGAAAATGCAAATTTTTTGACAAAATTGATTCTTCTTTAAAACGTATTTTATTTTTAATTACAAAAGGCACTAGATGTAGCAATTTCCTTTAAAATGAGCTATTATACAGCTCTCTATGATTTTCCAGTGCCCAGCTAGCTTAGGAGGAAAAAAAAGCGGAAAGAAAAAAATATCCCATTTTCGGAGAATAACGTGGTAAAAGTCAATTTTCTTGATTTTCAAGCCAATATATTTTCTTTGTTAGTCAAGCCAAAAAGCAGTAAGTTTCCTTTATAGGGAATTCGGACAAAGCGGTTCTAATGGTGTACTTTTTGTTTTGATCTGACTCTTTTTTTGGAGTTGGAGGGTTTTATATTTCTTTACATTGGAGGTGATCGTCTCTTACTAGGTTGCTAGCTACCGCTGCAACCCGGATATTTCCCATTTTCATAAAAAAACTGACTCTATTTTAAAGATAATTTGTTTTAATTACATAAAATGTTCAACCTCATTAATTTGCTTTAAAATGAGCCACCGAACAACTCTCTAATATGTTTCAGTGCCAAGCTATCTGTGGAATTACTAATCGTTCTTTATTATAAAAAAGGTAATATGTGCACACTCCTATTAATTCTACTACTGCTGCTGGTGCAACAGCTATTGCCACAACTGAATTTAAGGATATTAAGGCGAAGCTTTCACGAAATATTTAGAAGGTTTTGAACTAAGTCAAAGCACACTATATGCATTTATATTGTCAAAAGGGTGTACCAGCAAATAGCAAAATCTATGCTACTTCTCTACTACTACTACCACTACTCCTACTGCTACTGCTATTACTGCTATTGTTGAGATTAATGGTATTAAAAAGAAATTTCCAGGGAAAATTTAGGAGAAGTTTCAGTAAAATTAAAACCCTTTTTTGCATTCTAGTCACCAAATAGGATGTAATATCGATTTCAGAGGAACGATTTAAAGTAAAAAATTATAACTTTCAAGCCTGTTGAGAGGGAACAACTCAAAAGACATACTTTAATTACTGCTACTACTTTTGCTATTGCTACTACTATTACAAATATACTTCTACTGAGACACAGAGTATGATAGAGAAGCTTTCAGGGAATATTTAGGGGGATTTTGAACTAAATCAAAACATACTTCCTGTGTCTGTGTGCAGGTTGTCTAAATGGCATATTAAATATATTCAAGAACTGTCTATTGTATTAAGTTGAAAATTTCAAGGCATGTACAGGAGGATGTTGAACTAACCAAAGGTGTTATGTCCAGACTACTACTACTATATCTGCTACTATTTCTGCTGCTAAGAATAACAATTCTCATCGTCCTTTTATTTATAATACGCTAGGCCCCGTCAGTAGGGAGTTGCTACTATTTCTGCTGCTAAGAATAACAATTCTCATCGTCCTTTTATTTATAATACGCTAGGCCCCGTCAGTTGGGAGTCGGGTATTACTCCCACGAGTACAATATTTATGCACATTTTTATAGTTTTTGTCGCTGAGAATGAAAAGACGGGATTTTCTCACTTTGAAATATTTTCCTGGTTTATTGATTCTAACGGGTCAATGACACCTCTTTCAAGGTTAATTTGCTGTTGTTCGTCTAGGTGTAATGAGACCGGGGTGAAGTTTGCACATGCGTGGTAACAGGAGACGATATGTATTGATCTAGGACTCGAGGGGGAAGTGGATTTCAGAGAAATTAATTGCGTAATCGAAGAGGAAGTGGATTTCCGAGAACTTGATTTACATAATCGGTGAGAAGAGGATTTCCGAGAAATTGATTACATAAAAGAAGGGGACAGAATTTCTGAGAAATTGATTCGCATAATCGAGGGGAATTATTGATCTACAAATTGATCTAGAAATGACATCACTTGTTTCCTAGGAATTATACGGGATTCTAAAGAGATAGAAATTCTATTTTTAATATGGCTTCTCAGATCTTACGTGACAGAGATAAATTAATATTCTATTTTTAAATATGGCTTCTTTGAACTTTAGTGTCAGGAATTAGAAATGACATCACTTGTTATCTTGGAATTATACGGGAGTCTAGAAAGATAGAAAAATCCTTTTTTAAATACGGCTTCTCTGATCTTTAGGTCACAGAGATAAATTCATATTCTATCGAAACCATAATAGTGTAGCTAGGAACACCTATGAGATGAAGAGATTAACGCGGGAAATGGTTACCTAGGAATTTCAAATGTGACAGCGCAGGGATGCCAAAACAAAAGGAACAAGCAGAAATTACGTTTAGGGATTATTTGGGCGAAACCGTTCGAAACATTTTAGAATATGATTTAAGCGAAACCGTTTGAGGCATTTTAGAAGATGATTTAGAAGATAATTTGAGGGTGAAACTCTATGGTAATTATAATACATAAGTTCCATTTGAACAGTCTTGTGAGGTCCCCTACCCCAACAACCCCCCTACCCCAACCCCCAAGGGCTCCGACCCCCCTAATCCAACCCTGAAGGAACCCCCTGGCCCTCAAAGGCCCCCGGGTTCCCAAACGCCCCCTGGGCCCCTGAAGGCCCCTTGTCCCCCAATGGCCCCTGGTTCCCGATGGCCCCCGGGCCCCCAAAGGGCCCCCGATCCCCCAAAGAGCCCCCAAGCCCCCAAAGGTCACTCCGAGCCCCCAAAAGGCCCCTCAGCCCCCAAAGGCGACCCTGGTCCCCAAAGGCTCCCCGGAGCTCCAAAGAGCCCTCCATTGTTTTTACCTCCCATTTTTTAATACCTTTTTTTGCACACTTGAGACAGAGAAGGGCCCCCCACATTTCAAAAGGCTTTATTATATCTTTTCAGAAGAAGTTCCTTTCTTAATATCCCTCCTAAACCAATTTTACAAGTTGAAGTACTTATCTTTTTCACCACAACTTTACTTTACAACTTTTTGAATGCCACAACATCAAGCAATACTTTTCAAAAGGCTTCCTTATATCTTTTCAGAACAAGTTCCTTTCTTAATGTTCTACCTAAACCCATTTTACAAGTTGAAGCACTCATCTTTTTCACCACAGCTTTACTTAACAACTTTTTGAATACCCCAACATCAAGCACCACTTTTCAAAAGGCTTTATTATATCTTTTCAGAAGAATTTCTTTACGTGATGTCACTCCTAAACCAATTTTACAAGTTGAAGTACTCATCTTTTTCACCCTCATTTTTACTTTACGCCTTTTGCACACCCCAAAATCAAGCAAATCTTTTCAAAAGGCTTTATTATATCTTTTCAAAACAATTTCCTTACTTAATGTCCTTCCTAAAACTATTTTACAAGTTGAAGTAATCATCTTTTTCATCAGCAACTTTACTTTAAGACTTTTTGCACACCCCAACATCAAGCAATACTTTTCAAAAGGCTTTATTATATCTTCTCAGAACAAGTTCCTTTCTTAATAACCCTCTTAAACCCATTTCACAAGTTGAAGTACTCATCTTTTTCACCCACAGCTTTACTTTACGACTTTTTGAATACCCCAACATCAAGCAATACTTTTCAAAAGGCTTTATTATATCTTTTCAGAACAAGCTCTTTATGTAATGTCCCTCCTAAACCAATTTTACAAGTTGAAGTGTTCATCTTTCTCACCCACAACTTTACTTTACGACTTTTTGCACACCCCAACATCAAGCAATACTTTTCAAAAGGCTTTATATATATCTTTTCATAAAACATGTTTCTTTACTTAATGTCCTTCCTAAACCAATTTTAAAAGTTGAAGTACTCATCCTTTTCACCCACAGCTTTACTTTACGACTTTTTGCACACCCTAAAATCAAGCACTACTTTTCAAAAGGCTTTTTACAGCTTTTCAGAATAAGTTCCTTTCTTAGTGTCCTTCCTAATCTAATTTTACAAGTTGAAGTACTCATCCTTTTCACCACAACTTTACTTTACAGTATCTTGAATACCCAAGCATCAAGCAATCATTTTCATAAGGTTTTATTATATCTTTTTAGAACAAGTTCTTTACGTATTGTCCTTCTTAAACCAATTTTACAAGTTGAAGAACTCATCTTTTTCACCCACAACTATACTTTACGACTTTTTGCATACTCCAACATCAAGCAATACTTTTCAATATGCTTTATTATATATTTTCAGAACAAGTTCTTTTCTTAATGTCCTTTCTTAAACAGATTTTACAATTTGTACTAATCCTTACCATCCACAATTTTACTATACGACTTTTTGCATACTCCAACATAAAGCAATACTTTTCAAAAGGTTTTATTTTATCCTTTCAAAACAAATTCGTTTTTGAATTACCCTCCTAAACCAACTTTACAAGTTGAAGTACTGATAAGTTTCACCCACAAATTTGCTTGAAATGTTTTGGAATGCACGAACATCAAGCAATACTTTTAAAAAGGCTTAATTACACCTTTTCAGAATAAGATGTTTACGCAATGTCCCTCTTAAAACAATTTTACAAGCTGCAGTACTCATCTTTTTCACCAACAACTTTACTTTACGACTTTTTGCATACTCCAACATCAAGCAATACTTTTCAAAAGGCTTTATTATATCTTTTCAGAACAAGTTCTTTACGTAATGTCTTTCCTAAACCAATTTTACAAGTTGAAATACTTATCTTTTTCATCAACAACTTTACTTTAGGACTTTTTGCACACCCCAACATCAAGCAATACTTTTAAAAAGGCTTTATTATATCTTATCAGAACAGGTTCTTTACGTAATGTCCCTCATAAACCAATTTTACAATTTGAAGTTTTCATCTTTTTCACCCTCAACTTTACTTTACGATTTTTTGCACACCCCAACATCAAGAAACACTTTTCAAAAGGCTTTATTATATCTTTTCAAAACATTTTCTTTACGTAATGTCCTTCCTAAACTAATTTTAAAAGTTGAAGTACTCATTCTTTTCACCAACAGCTTTACTTTACGACTTTTTGCACACCCCAAAATCAAGCAATACTTTTCAAAAGGCTTTATTATATCTTTTCAGAACAAGTTCATTTCTTAATACCCCTCTTAAACCCATTTTACAAGTTGAAGTTCTCATCCTATTCACCACGACTTTACTTTACAACTTTTTGAATACACTAACATCAAGCAATACTTTTCAAAAGGCTTTATTATATCTTTTCAGAACAAGTTCCTTTCTTAGAGTCCTTCCTAAACCAATTTTACAAGTTGAAGTACTCATTCTTTTCACCACAACTTTACATTACAACTTTTTGAATACCCCAACATCAAGCAATAATTTTCAAAGGATTTTTTTATATCTTTTCAGAACAAGTTCTTTACGTAATGTCCTTCCTAAACTAATTTTGCAAGTTGAAGCACTCATCTTTTTCAACCACCACTTTAATTTACGACTTTTTGAATACCCTAACATCAAGCAGTACTTTTCAAAAAGATTTATTATATCTTTTCAGAACAAGTTCTTTTCTTAATATCCCTCCTAAACCAATTTTACAAGTTGAAGTACTTATCGTTTTCACCAACAACTTTACTTTAAAGCTTTTCGAATGCCCCAACATCAAGCAATACTTTTCAAAAGGCTTTATTATACCTTTTCAGAACAAGTTCTTTACTTAATGACCCTCCTAAAATAATTTTACAATCTGAAGTAGTAATATTTTTCACCAACAACTTTACTTTACAACTTTTTGCATACCCCAACATCAAGCAATACTTTTCAAAAGGCTTTATTATATCTTTTCAGAACAAGTTCTTTTCTTAATGTCCTTTCTTAAACCAATTTTACAATTTGAAGTACTCATCCTGTTCACCCACAACTTTACTTTACGACTTTTTGCATACTCCAACATCAAGCAATACTTTTCAAAAGGCTTTATTATATCTTTTCAGAACAATTTCTTTTCTTAATATCTTTCCTAAACCAATTTTAAAAGTTGAAATACTTATTTTTTTCACCCACAACTTTACTTTACAGCCTTTTGAATACCCCAATATCAACCAATACTTTTCAAAATGCTTTATTATATCTTTTCAGAACAGGTTCTATACGTAATGTTCCTCCTAAAATAATTTTACAAGTTGAAGTAGTGATCTTTTTCACCAACAACTTTACTTTACGACTTTTTGCACACCCCAACATAAAGCAATACTTTTCACAAAGCTTTATTAAATATTTTCAGAACAAGTTCTATCTTAATATCCTTCCTAAACCAACTTTACAAATTCAAAATTTTTTCGTAGTAGATCGAATAAGCTAAACCATAGTTGTGAATATTTTCCCGTGAGAGAAAATGTCCTACTTAAATTTAAAATTTTCTCAAGAAAGTGATGAAAGGTTCAACTTCTCTTCTGAATTTTTTCAATGAAAAAGAAATAAATTATTAATCAATAATATTTTTCCAGGGAACATAAAAATTTTCCACTTCAGTGCAGATCTTTCTCAAAGAGATGAAACATTTAAAATACTGTTCTAAATTTTTCATAGAAGATAGAAAAGTCCAAGTTCTCTTCTGATTTTTACCAAAGAACACACTTAAATTCTAATTTCTGTAGAAAAAATAAAAATCTACCACTTCAATTCTTTATTGCACAAAGATATAAAAAAATTTAAAGTTTTATGCTAAATTTTTCGATGGAAGATAGAAAAAATAATACCATAGTTGTGAATATTTTCCCGGAAGATAGAAAGTTCTACTTCAATTTTAAATTTTCACAACAAAGTGAAGAAAAGTTCAACTTCTATTCCGAATTTTCTCAATGAAAAAGAAATAAGTTATTGATCAATTCTATTTTTCTAGGGAAAATAAAAATTTTCCACTTCAATTCAGATATTTCTCAAAGAGATGAAAAAATTTAAAATAATGTTCCATATTTTTTATAGAAGATAGAAAACTTCAAGTTCACTTCTGAATTTTACCAAAGAACACAATTCAATTCTAATGTCTCCAGAGAAAATAAAAATCTTCCACTTCAGTTTTAAGTTCACCAAGACATGAAGAAATTTAAAGTTCTATTCTAAATTTTTCTGTATTAGATTGAAAAAGCTATACCAGAGTTGTGAATATTTTCCCAGGAGATAAAAAGTCCTTCTTCAATTTTAAATTTTTTCAACGAAGTGAAGAAAAGTTCAAGTTCTATTCTGAATTTTCTCAATGAAAAAGAAATAAGTTATTGATCAATTCTATTTTTGCAAAATAATATAAAAATTCTCCACTTCAATTTATATCTTTCTCAAAGAGATGAAAAAAATTAAAATAATGTTCCAAATTTTTCATAAAAGATAGAAAAGTTCCACTTCAACTCTGAATTTTACCAGAGAACACACTTCAATTTTAATTTCACCAGAGAAAATAATAAGCTTCCACTTCAGGTCTTATTACCCCAAAGACATAAAAAATTAAAGTTCCATTCTAATTTTTCCCGTAGAAGATAGAAAAAGTTATACCGTAGATGCGAATACTTACCTTAAAGATAAAAAGTTCCACTTTAATTCTAAATTTTCTCAATGAAAAAGAAATAAGTTACTGTTCAATTCTATTTTTCCAAATAATATAAAAAATTTCCACTTCAGTTCAGATTTTTCTCAAAGAGATGAAAAAATTCAAAATAATAATCCAAATTTTTCATTAAAGATATAAAAGTTCAACTTAGCTTGTGAATTTTACCAAAGAACACAATTCAATTCTAATTACTCCAAAGAAAATAAAAATCTTCCACTTCAGTTTTAAGTTCTCCAAGAGATAAAGAAATTTAAAGTTCTATTTTAAATTTTTCTGTATTAGATTGAAAAAGCTCTTATTAGATAAGAGACGAACCACAATCAAGTAGCTAACTAAGTCCAATGTATTCAATGGTTTGTTATTTTAATGATCTTCTGTTAATGTAAAATTACTATAATTAAGTGGCGTATAAAATTTAGTATTGGCAAGAGGTCGTTCTTTACTGTAAAAAGAAAAGAGAAAAAAATATTCCGTTTAGGCAGAATGTTGTAGTAGCTGCCACTTTTCTTGATTTTTTAAGTGCTAATTTTTTAACTTGCGTGCAGCTTGCTTTGATCTAACCATTATGTATTCATGAATGAGACCATTTGCTGTTTTGACGTTTCTTATATAGTAATTATGACGTCACTGCATCAAAAATACAGTTTTTATTGGAAAAATTTATTCTCATTTAGAAATAATTTATTTTAGTTACTATAGATTTTTAACCCAATTAATTTCCTTTAAAATGAGCTATTGAACAACCCTCTACGATGTTCCAGTGCCAAGCTATCTGTGGAAAAGAAAAAGAAAAAAAAAGAAAAAAATATCCCGTTTGGGGAGAATAACGTGGTAAAAGTCTATTTTCTTTATTTTCAAGCCAATATATTTTCTTTGTTATTCAAGCCAAAGGGCGGTAAGTTTCCTTTATGGAGGATTTGAACAAGGCGGTTCTAATGGTGTACTTTTTGTTTTGATCTGACTCTTTTTTTAGGAGCTACGGGTTTTTATATTTCTTAATATTGGAGGTGATCGTCTCTTACTAGGTTGCTAGCTACCGCTGCAACCTGGATTTCGTAAGAAAAATGATTCTATTTAAAAATAATTTGTTTTATAACTACAAAAAGTTTTTAACCCCATTAATTTGCTTGAAAATGAGCCATTAAACAACTCTCTACGATGTTCCAGTGCCAAGCTATCTGTGGAATTACAAACCTATACTATAATTAAGTGGCATATAAAATTTAGTATAGGCAAGAGGTCGTTCTTTATTACAAAATTCTCTTTTAGAAATAATTTATTTTAGTTAAAAAAGGTTTTTAACCCAATTAATTTCCTTTAAAATGAGCTATTGAACAACCCTCTACGATGTTCCAGTGCCAAGCTATCTGTGGAAATGAAAAAAAGAAAAAAATATCCCGTTTAAGCAGAATGTTGTAGTAGCTGCCACTTTTCTTGATTTTCAAGCCAATATATTTCCCTTACTGTTCAAGCCAAGGGACAGAAAGTTTCCTATACAGGGGTTTCGAACAAGGCGGTTCTAATGGTGTACTTTTTGTTTTGATCTGACTCCTTTGTTAGGAACTATGGGTTTTTATATTTCTTAACATTGGACGTGATCGTCTCTTACTAGTTCGACTATGGGAGAGAGATCGTTTTTTACTGTAAACCACAGCAAAAAGACGAATGGACTCTCCTTTGATGCGAAGGAATCGAGTTCAACACTCTCTTTGGTAACGATCTTTATTCAGAATGGGTTCACAGAAAGTCTTATGGCCCCACTACTTATGGGGATAATACTTTTTAATTCTTAAAGGTCCATTATCGCAAATCCGGAGTGCAGATCCCTTATTTTTATGCTGCAACCAGGATTATATAAAAAAACCTAATTGAGAAACACCATTTATGATGACTATATCGGTCCTTTATGTAAGTTGCTAGCTACCGCTGCAACCCGGATAATAAACTGATTACAAACAGGAAAAAGCCTACGGCTTTTTCTTCTTTGAAATAGTAAGAGACAAACCTCAAACACTCAAGTAGCTAACTAATTCCAATGTATGCAATTGTTTGTTATTTCAATGATCGTCTTTTAATGTAAAATTACATAATCCATATTTATGTTTCAGTTAACATGGAATAGGTGTCCTTCTTTATTGCAATACTAGCTACCGCTGCAACTCGGATGCAACCCGGATTCAGTTTCTATGGGCTTGAGTCCGTTCTTTACTATAACTACCGCCTGAACCCGGATTATAAATTAAAAACAGGAAAAAGCCTACGGCTTTTTCTTCTTTGGAATAGTAAGAGACGATCCTCAAATAATCAGACAGCTGACTAGGTTTATAATTTATTCTTTAAAAAAACTTCATTAATCAGATATTTAAATATATCCTATATGGTCTAGAGGTTGGGATAGTTCTCACCCAGTTGGCTTGAGTTCAATTTCCGTATGGGAAATTTTTACTTTTGATGATTTCTTAAGGAATATAATTAAAATTTTTTAATGTAATAAAAATATTTTGTTTTAATTACAAAAGGTTTTTAACCCCATTAATTTACATTAAAATGAGCCATTGAAAAACTCTCTACGATGTCCAGTGCCAAGCTATCTGTTGAATTACTAACCTATACTATAATTAAGAGGCGTATAAAATTTAGTGTAGACAAGAGCTTGTTCTTTATTATAATTAGCATTGGACTTATCGTCTCTTACTAGGTTGTGAGCTACCGCTGCAACCCGGATACAGCTACAATCTGGATATCTTGCAGCTACCCCTGGAACCACCATATATCAGTTACTATGGGCGAGAGATCGGTCTTTACTGTAAAAATAGTCACACGTCAGAATAAAATTCATTATTGGAATAGTCATAACTTTCGTGTGAATCTACTACCTTAAAGTAACCGAGGTAGGAACCCCCTACCTTAAAGTCCTCACCGGGGGTAGGAACCCCCTCTTATGCACTTGGGAAATCTATTTTTTAGGTACATGGGTTGATGGAAATGAATCATGATCTTAAACAGCCCATTGGTAAAGATATTTAAGTTTTAAAATTTAACAACTGTTTACGCATAGTATTTGTTATTAGAAGAATACATATTTAGGGGGGGGTTGAATTTAACATGGAACCGTGATCTTTCAGTACCTTTAACATATAAATAAATTACCTACATTAGGCAATATAATTATGACGACTGGTCATTGATATCATCATTTGCTTTAACATATAACAAAACAAAATAATTCCTCATTTTATGATTTTATGATTTTATCATTTTATGATTCCTCCAAAATGATTCTTATTTTAACCTACATAAGGCAAAGCACCTATTATATAACTTTTGTGTGACATGTGAATCTTCTACCTTAAAGTTCCCGAGGTAGGAAACCCCTACCTTAAAGTCCTTACCGGGGGTAGGAACCCCCTCTTATGCACTTGGGAAATCTATTTTTTTAGGTACATGGTTTGATGGAAATGATTAATTACATTAAACAGACAATGGGGAAATTTATTTAATATGTAAAATTTAACAACTGTTTACGCAAATTATTTGTTATTGGAAGCATAAATATTTAGGGGGGGGGTTAAATTTAAAATGGAACTGTGATCTTTCAGTACCTTTAATATATAAATAAATTACCTAAATTAGGCAATTTAATAATGACGACTGGTCATTGATATCATCATTTGCTTTAACACATCACAAAACAAAATGATTCCTCATTTTATCAATTTAAAATATAAAAAAGAATATTGTTTATTTACATTCTAGCTAAAATAATGAAAATAATATGAATGAACCACAGTGTTCAGTTTCTTTGGACTTGAGTTCGTTTTTTAACTATAAATACAAACAGGAAAAAGCCTACGGCTTTTTTCTTCTTTTAAATAGTAAGAGACGAAACTCAAACAATCAAGTAGCTAACTAAGTCCAATGCATGGAATGATTTGTTATTTCAGTGATCGTCTTTTAATGTAAAAATATAAATACTGTAATCTTAACTATAGTGAAGTTGCGTATGCAAGTTAGTATAGGGAAGAGTTCGATCTTTATTATGCAAAATACCTTTGCTTTTCTCTTTTCAAGATACTATCTCTGTTGTTTGTGTAGTACTGTTTTTTAACGTGCTTGCAGCTTGCTTGATTGAAACCATTATGTAATTATGAATAAGAACATTTACAGTTCTGACGCTTCTTACATAGTAACATTCCTGAATCAGATTTAGATGGCATTTTTATTCATTATGCAGCTTTTTTCAAAGCGTGTTTTTCAAATTTTGGTTACTATGGGCTAGTTCATCTTTTAACAGATTGCAGCTACAGTTGCACTAATTATGCAGCTACCGGTGAATCATGAAACCTGAAAGTTAAGTTCATTTAACACAACTACTTTCAAAAAGAACAAGACGCCCCTTATTTAGAACTTTACCACCAGAAAACTGTGGATTTAGCAAAACTTTCCCGTATAACACATCATAAACCATTTTGATCATAATCACTGACGAGAGCAGCTTAGCGCAGCGGAAGATACGTTGGGAAAATACCCCGGAGATGGATGGATCGAAACCTCATCGAACCTCTCTGGGGCTTAGGCCTAGTGCTGTTTTGTCAGGTTTTGATCCACCGACTTCCGAAGCTGCTCCAGATAACAATTATATATACTAAATAAAGTCGTGTTTTCTTCCTTAGTTGGTCAGTGTCTATTTTGCTTAGGCTTCAAACAGGTTACTTCTTCCATATAGATAGCTTTCAGCTAACCCTTGTACCACCAAATATAAGTTACAATGTGCGAGAGATCGTTCTTTACTGTAACCAAGGGACAGACAGTTTCCTATACAGGGGTTTCGGACAAGGTGGTTCTAATGGTGTACTTTTTGTTTTGATCTGACTCCTCTGTTAGGAACTATGGGTTTTTATATTTCTTAACATTGGACGTGATCGTCTCTTACTAGGTTGTCCTTTATGTAAATTATATTCAAAATTCAAATATCTTTAAAAAGACTGCAGTATGAAAATACATCCAAAATGCAGTTTTTTGACAAAACTGATTCTACTTAAAAATTATTTTATTTTTAATTACAAAAGTGACAAGATGTAGCAATTTTATCTTAAATGAGCCAATATACAGCTTTCTATGATTTTGCAGCGCCCAACTAGCTGAGGAGTAAAAAAAACTGGAAAGAAAAAAAAGATGCCGTTTGTGGAGAATATCGTGGTTAAAGTCAATTTTCTTGATTTTCAAGCCAATATATTTTCCGTTTAGGCGGAATGCTGTAGTAGCTGACACTTTTTTTGATTTTCAATCCAATTTATTTCCCTTGCTGTTAAAGTCAAATGACAGAAAGTTTCCTATACATGGGTTTCAGACATGGCGGCTCTAATGGCAGTTCTATTTTATTAGGAGTTATGGGTTTTTATATTTCTTAACATTGGACGTAATCGTCTCTTACTAGGTTGCTAGCTACCTCTGCACCCCGGATTGCTATGGGCGAAAGATCCTTCTTTACTGTATCTTTTAGAAATAATTTATTTTAGTTACTATAGATTTTTAACCCAATTAATTTCCTTTAGGATGAGCTATTGAACAACCTTCTACGATGTTCCAGTGCCAAGCTATCTCTAGATACAAAGAAAAGATAAAAAAATATCCCGTTTGGGGAGAATAACGTGGTTAAAGTCAATTTTCTTGATATTCAAGCCAATATATTTCCCTTGCTGTTCAAGCCAAGGGACAGAAAGTTTCCTATAAAGGGGTTTCGGAAAAGGCGGTTCTAATGGTGTACTTTTTGTTTTGATCTGACTCCTTTTTAGGAGCAATGGGTTTTTATATTTCTTAACATTGGACGTGATCGTCTCTTACTAGGTTGCTAGCTACCGCTGCAACCCGGATTTACTTTACCAGTGCCAAGCTATATGTGGAATTACTATAGGCAAGAGGTCGTTCTTTATTAAACAGGAAAAAGCCTATGGCTTTTTCTTAATTGTAATAGTAAGAGACGACCTGGCTAAAACCTACGATTATGAACTCAATTATCAATCTTTAACATGGAATTATAATCTTATTTTAGTTACTATGGGCTGGAAGTATGTTCTTTACTGTAATGGTTTGTTCTTTACTAGGTTTCAGCCATCTCTACAGCAATGATACTGATATAAATCCCATAATCCCTATTTATGTTTCAGTTAACATGGGCTAGGTGTCGTTCTTTTTTGTAATGTTTTAATTACAAAAGGTTTTTAACCCCATTAATTTACTTGAAAATGAGCCATTGAACAAATCTCTACGATGTTCCAGTGCCAAGCTATCTGTTGAATTACTAAACTAAACTGTAATTAAGGGGCGTATAAAATTTAGTATAGGCAAGAGGTCGTTCTTTATTATAAGGACAGACAGTTTCCTATACAGGGGTTTCGGACAAGGCGGTTCTAATGGTGTATTTTTTGTTTTGATCTGACACCTTTTTTTAGGAACTATGGGTTTTTATATTTCTTAACATTGGACGTGATCGTCTCTTACTAGGTTGCTATCTACCGCTGCAACCCGGATTTTAGTAGATTGCACCAACTGTGGTAACCATGATTTTTCAAAACGCAGCATGGTCTTCGTCGCTATTTACTATGAGATAGACTTCGGTCCTTACTGTAATATCTGTGGAATTACTAACCTATACTATAATTGAGTGGCGTATAAAATTGTAATAATTGTAATCTTTGTAATAATTTTTAACCCCATTCATTTCCTATAAAATTAATAAGTACTATATGAGATTTTCTACACCAGCACCATTTATGATGAACTATATCCATCCTTTATGTAAATAATATATTGACCTTAACTATAACTGTACTAACCTATACTATAGTTAAGTGGCCTATAAAATTTAGCATACGCAAGAGGTCGTTCTTTATTATACTCTGGAAACAAAAGAAAGAAAAAATATCCCGTTTGTGCAGAATAACGTGGTTAAAGTCAATTTTCTTGATTTTCAAGCCAATATATTTTCTTTGTTATTCAAGCCAAAGGGTGGTAAGTTTTCTTTATAGGGGTTTCGGACAAGGCGGTTCTAATGGTGTACTTTTTGTTTTGATCTGACTATTTTTCTAGGAGTTAGGGGTTTTTATATTTCTTAACATTGGACGTGATCGTCTCTTACTAGGTTGCTAGCTACCGCTGCAGACCGGATTCTTTACTGCAAAACTAGCAAAACAGTTTTTAAGTCTGATGAAGATTTAACTGATGTGTCAAAAGTAAGGTTGTAATTCGACGAGTTTGTATTGGCCTTATTATAATTGGTATGGTGAAATAATGATATGTATATGGTTCTTAAATCATACTTCTATGTGGTCCGATTTGGTCTAGTGGCTAGGATAGTTAACTTTCACTTAGGAGAACCGGGTTCGATTCCCGGTGTGGGAAAATTTTTAACTCTATAATCTTAGAACATTCGAACCTTTTATAATTTATAATGATGTATAATATAAATACTGTAATCTTCACTATAGTGAAGTTGCCTATGCAAGTTAGTATAGGGAAGAGTTCGATCTTTATTATAAACATCAAAAATGCAGTTTTTGGTGGAAAAATTTATTCTCTTTTAGAAATAATTTATTTTAGTTACTATAGATTTTTAATCAAATTAATTTCCTTTAAAATGAGCTATTGAACAACCCTCTACGATGTTCCAGTACCAAGATATCTGTGGAAAAGAAAGAAAAGAGAAAAAAAGGAAAAAATATCCCGTTTAGGCAATATGTTGTAATAGCTGCCACTTTTCTTGATTTTCAAGCCAATATATTTCCCTTGCTGTTCGAACCAAGGAACAGAAAGTTTCCTACACAGGGGTTTCGGACACGGTGGCTCTAATGGTGTACTTTTTGTTTTGAGCTGACTCCTCTGTTAGGAACTATGGGTTTTTATATTTCTTAACATTGAAGGTGATCGTCTCTTACTAGGCTGCTAGCTACCGCTGCAACCCGGATTATAAAAAAGAATATCCCGTTTAGGCAGAATGTTGTAGTAGCTGCCACTTTTCTTGATTTTCAAGCCAATATATTTCCCTTGCTGTTCAAGCCAAAGGGCGGTAAGTTTTCTTTCAAGGGGTTTCGGACAAGGCGGTTCTAATGGTATACTTTTGAATTTGATCTGACTTCTTTTTTTTAGAAACTATGGGTTTTTACATTTCTTAACATTGGACGTGATAGTCTCTTACTAGGTTGCTAGCTACCGCTGCAACCCGGAAAAATGGTACGATGAAATAATAATATGCATATGGTTCTTAAATCATGCTGTTCTATAGTTCTATATGGTGTAGCGGATAGGATAGTTGGCTTTCATCTAGAAGGCCCGGGTTCGATTCCCGGTATTGGAAAATTTTTAACCCTATAATTTTCAAATATTAGAAAGTCTAAACCTATTATAATTTATAAAGAAACACATCGATCCTTTATGTAATTATAATCTTATTTTATTTACTATGGGCTGAAGTTTGTTCTTTACTGTGAATTGTCTTTTGAAAATTTTAATGCTATATTATTTTTAGAGAGTCAGATCTAGTTTTAGGGCATTTTTCAATAGTTGTCTCGTACTTTTCAGGACAGTTTGTTCTACTACACAGAGAATTTTTTGCCAAATATTCAGTAGAAGTAAACGAACTGTTTAAAACACAATTAGAAATGCTTTTTTCTTGAGTCGGTGTTCCAGTAATTTGTTCTAAATCATTAGTCTTACAAACACATTTACTAATAACCCTAACAGGCTCGTTTTCGCCATAATTGAAAAACATTGCTTTTCCTTCGCTGTTGATAGGTATGCTTGTATAAATATATATTTTTATTACTGCTGCACAAACTACAATTGCTCCTTCGAAAATTAACATACGAGTTTTCTAAGAATTACGCCTCCGTATATTCACTGTGTTGTCGAACATTTTCCATTCATCTATAAACTGTTCCGCAGTTGCCAATCCATACCTTAGAAGCTTTTCATTAAACTGACAACATTTCTTTTGGATATTACTATGAAGTTTTGCCAAGGAATCTCTAGCCGACTTTTCAACAGCATCCGCTCTTTCAAAGAGAATTTCAATCTGTAATTTTGAATACTTTTTGTAATCCCGATAAAACATGCGTAAAATGTTTCTCAATTTACAAAGATCAGCCTGTATTTTTGCCATCTTCTTGTATTTCTGAATTTAATTTTTCCCTTTGTCCTTATGCATTTTTCGGTACAACCTCGCAGAGAATTTAATTTTTTCATTAAAGATTTCGTCACCCCAGTAACGCTCCTTGATCTTTTGTTTGGCTGTCTCAATTTTTGCATGTCTATAATCTTCATCATTGTGATAACACATCTTGCTGTTTTGTTTTGCTCTCTCAATTATTACTTCTCGATACGCCTGGTCGGTTGAATACCTTTGTTTTGCTCTCTCAATTATTATTTCTCGATACGCCTGGTCGGTTGAATAGCTTTGTTTTGCTCTCTCAATTTTTACTTCTCGATGAGCCTGGTCGGTTGAATACCTTTGCTTTTCTCTTTTCAAGATACTGTCTCTGTTGTTTGTGTAGTACTGTTTTTTCAAATGGCGTATAGCTTGCTTCGATCTAACCATTATTCTAATCAAGAATGAGAGAATTTACATCTTTGTCGTTCTTAAGTAGTAAATTTCCCTTGCCGTTCAAGCCAAGGGACAGAAAGTTTCTTGTACAGGGGTTTCGGACAAGGCGGAATCTAATGGTGTACTTTTTGTTTGGATCTGACTCCTTTGTTAGAAACTATGGGTTTTTATATTTCTTAACATTGGACGTGATCGTCTCTTACTAGGTTGCTAGCTATCGCTGCAACCCGGATGATCTTAGTAAATTGAGAAAAATTTTACAAATGTTTTACCGGGATTACGAAAACTATTCAAAATTAAAGATTAAAATTATCTGTGAAAGAATGGATTTTTTTGAAAAGTCAGTTAGAGATACTTTCGCAAAACTTCATAGTAATATCCAAAAGAAATGTTGCATGTTTAGTGAAAAGGTTCCAAGGTATGAACCGGTAACTGTGGAACAGTTTACAGATGCAATGGGAAATCTTATGCATCACTGTGAATATATGGAGGCATAATTGTCCTTTACTTAGTTTCAGCTTAAATTCGATGATCGAGAATACCATGATACAGATGAAACTTATATAATCCACAGTTTTAATGAACTAAATCAAGGTTTTATGTAATTACTTATTTTAATATTTTAGTTACTATAGGCTAGAGTTCGTTCCTTATTATATAATTTTAACCCCATTAAGTTCCTTAAAAATGAGCCATTGAACAACTCTGTACAATGTTCCAGTGCCATGCTATCTGTTGAATTACTAACCTATACTATAATTAAGTGGCGTATAAAATTTTGTATAGGTAAGAGGTCGTTCTTTATTATATCTCTTCGGAGGCGTGGGTTCAAATCTTACCGCTGGTATACGATTATGTTTGAAAGACTACAGTGTGAAAAGACATCGAAAATGCAGTTTTTGGTGGAAAAATTTATTCTCTTTTAGAAATAATTTATTTTAGTTGCTATAGATTTTTAACCCAATGAATTTCCTTTAAAATGAGCTATTGAACAACTATCTACGATGTTCCAGTGCCAAGCTATTTCTGGATACAAAAAAAGAAAAAAAGAAAAAAATATCCCTGTTTGGGGAGAATAAAGTGGTTAAAGTCAATTTTCTTGATTTTCAAGCCAATATATTTCCCTTGCTGTTCAAGCCAAGGGACAGAAAGTTTCCTATACAGGGGTTTCGGACAAGGCGGTTCTAATGGTGTACTTTTTGTTTTGATCTGACTCCTTTGTTAGGAACTATGGGTTTTTATATTTCTTAACATTGGACGTGATCGTCTCTTACTAGGTTGCTAGCTACCGCTGCAACCCGGATCCCAAACCCAGTAGTTTTTGATCGTAGTAGATTTTATTTATCTTTTTTTTATTTTTTTTTAGTATTGATTTTATTTATAGTTTTTGATCGTAGTAGATCGTAGTAGATGATATTTCCTTTATTCTTTTGTCCTTTAAATAATATGATTTCCTTTCGTCCTTTGCCTAATTAATTACACAATACACTAGATGTAGCAATTTCCTTTAAAATGAGCTATTAAACATAAACTGAACCATTAACCATTTATAATAACCTGATCGCAAACAGTAAAAAGTCGATGGCTATTTCTTCTTTGAAATAGTAAGAAATAAACTTAAAACAATCAAGTAGCTAACTAATTCCAATGTATGCAATGGTGTGATATTCCAATGATAGTCTTAATATCTCTTCAACACATTGTAAACAATAACCTTTGATTACTGTAAGTGTCATCTGTATAATGGTTCCTTATAACACTTCAGTTACTATAGACTGAAGATCGTTATTTAAAGTAATCCTTTGATATAATTTTCTATTCACGTCATAGCTCTAATATAAACTATAAAATATGATTATGGCATCAATGCTCAGCCTTTAACATGAAATGTTCTTTACTATAATGGTTTGTTCTTTACTTGGTTTGGGACACCTCTGCAGCCATGATACTGATGGAAATTACATAATCCCTATTTATGTTTCAGTTATCATGGGCTAGGTGTCGTTCTTTATTGTATTCAATTCTTACCGCTGGTATATGATTATATTTGAAAGACTGCAGTGTGAAAAGACATCAAAATGCAGTTTTTGGTGGAAAAATTTATTCTCTTTTAAAAAGAATTTATTTTAGTTACTATAGATTTTTAACCCAATTAATTTCCTTTAAAATGAGCTATTGAACAACCCTCTACGATGTTCCAGTGCCAAGCTATCTCTGGATACAAAAGAAAAAAAATAAGAAAAAAAAATATAACGTTTAGGCAGAATGTTGTAGTACCTGCCACTTTTCTTGATTTTCAAGCCAATATATTTCCCTTGCTGTTCAAGCCAAGGGACAGAAATTTTACTGTACAGGGGTTTCGGACAAGGCGGTTCTAATGGTGTACTTTTTGTTTTGATCTGACTCTTTTTTTAAGAACTATGGGTTTTTATATTTCTTAACATTGGACTTGATCGTCTCTTACTAGGTTGCTAGCTACCGCTGCAACCCGGATAACCTATACTACAATTAAGTGGCGTATAAAATTTAGTATAGGCAAAAGGTCGTTCTTTATTGTAAGTAATACTAGGTTGCTAGCTACCACTGCAACCCGATTATTATAATTTCTTGATTTTTAGTACTGATTTTTTAACTTGCGTGTAGCTCGCTTTGATCTAACCATTATATATTCATGAATGAGACCATTTACAGTTTTGACGTTTCTTATATAGTAATTATGACGTCACTGCATCAAAAATACAGTTTTTATTAGAAAAATGTATTCTATTTTAGAAATAATTTATTTTAGTTACTATAGATTTTTAACCCAATTAATTTCCTTTAGGATGAGCTATTGAACAACCCTCTACGATGTTCCAGTGCCAAGTTATCTGTGGAAAAGAAAAAAAAAGAAAAAAGAAAAAAATATTCCGTTTGGGGAGAATAACGTGGTTAAAGTCAATTTTCTTGATTTTCAAGCCAATATATTTCCCTTGCTGTTCAAACCAAGGGGCAGAAAGTTTCCTATAAAGGGGTTTCGGACAAGGCGGTTCTATTGGAATACTTTTGGTTTGATCTGACTCCTTTTTTAGAAGCTATGGGTTTTTATATTTCTTAACATTGGACGTGATCGTCTCTTACTAGGTTGCTAGCTACCGCTGCAACCCAGGTCACTGTGAATATATGGAGGCATAATTGTTCTTTACTTAGTTTCAGCTTTAATTCGATGATCCAGACTTTATGTACTATACATCCAAAGACTATGACATCATTGATTAATATTGTATATAAAAAATTAAGTTTTTTCGTAACAAAATGAATTAAAAAAAATTAAGTACAAATAGCGCTAGATCTAGAGATTTCCTTTAAAATGAGCCATTGAACAACTCTCTACGATGTTCAAGTGCCAAGCTATCTGTGGAAAAGAAAGAAAAAAATGTCCCGTTTGGGGAGAATAACGTGGTAAAAGTCAATTTTCTTGATTTTCAAGCCAATATATTTTCTTTGTTATTCGAGCCAAAGGGCGGTAAGTTTCCTTTATAGAGGATTCGGACAAGGCGGTTCTAATGGTGTACTTTTTGTTTTAATCTGACTCTTTTTTTAGGAGTTGGGGGGTTTTATATTTCTTAACATTGGAGGTGATCGTCTCTTACTAGCTAGCTACCGCTGCAACCCGGATAAACTGAAAAATAAAATATATATTAAAAAATGCAATTTTTTGCTCTGAAAATACATAGTCAATCCCACATTGGGTAGTTAGAACCTAACAAAAATAGAACTAATTTTAACATTTTAAGGTATTTTTCCAGCTTGTATTGAAATATTCAAACTATTGCTCGGATACCATGGATACTTTTGCAGTTTACACAAGCTGCAAAGAACGCACAGGCTGATCTTTGTAATTTGAGAAAAATTTTACGAATGTTTTACCGGGATTACGAAAAATATTCAAAATTAAAGATTAAAATTATCTCTGAAAGAATAGATTTTGTTGAAAAGTCAGCTAGAGATGCTTTCGCAAAACTTCATAGTAATATCCAAAAGAAATGTTGCATCTTTAGTGATAAGCTTCCAAGGTATGGACCGGCACTTGTGGAACAGTTTACAGATGTAATTGGAAATCTTATACATCACTGTGAATATATGGAGGCATAATTGTCCTTTACTTAGTTTCAGCTTAAATTCGATGATCGAGCCTTTATCTACTACATCCAACGACTCTGACGTCATTGATCAATATTGTATATACAAAATTAAGTTTTTCGTGAAAAATAATTAATAAAAAATTAAGTGCAAAAGGCGCTAGAACTAGAGATTTCCTTGAAAATGAGCCATTGAACAACTCTCTACGATGTTCCAGTGCCAAGCTATCTGTGGAAAAGAAAGAAAAAAATATCCCGTTTGGGGAGAATAACGTGGTAAAAGTCAATTTTCTTGATTTTCAAGCCAATATATTTTCTTTGTTATTCAAGCCAAAGGGTGGTAAGTTTCCTTTATAGAGGATTCGGACAAGGTGGTTCAAATGGTGTACTTTTTGTTTTGATCTGACTCTTTTTTTAGGAGTTGGGGGGTTTTATATTTCTTAACATAGGAGGTGATCGTCTCTTACTAGGTTGCTAGCTACCGCTGCAACCCAAATGCTAGCTACCGCTGCAACCAGGACAATACTCTTCATTATCTCTGTATTTGATGTTTCTCCAGATGGATCCAGACTTGACATTTGAAGTGATCATCTCTTACTAGGGTGCTAGCTACCGCTGCAACCCAAATTACTCCAATGATCGTTTTTTAATGAATCTTTATTATAAAAATAAAATAAAAATTAATTTTTTCAATTTTTACGTCACGTCGCTAAATAAGTCATATATGGTTATTAGTACACAATAGGTTTTAGATATTACGTCATGTCACTTATTACGTCATATATGGTTATTAGTAGATAGTCGGTAAAAATATTCGTTCTTTATTATAAGGCCTATAAAATTTAGTATAGGCAAGAGGTCGTTCTTTATTATACCTAATTGACAAATACTATTTATGATGAACTATATCGGTTTTTGTTGCTAACTACCGCTGCAACCCGGATAAAAAACTGATTACAAACAGGAAAAAGCCTACGGCTTTTTCTTCTTTGAAACAGTAAGAGACGAACCTCAAACAATCAAGTAGCTAACTAATTCCAATGTGTACAATTGTTCGTTATTCCAATAATCGTCTTTTAATGTAATAATTAAGTGGCTTATAAAATTTAGCATAGGGAAGAAGTCGTTCCTTATTATAATCTGTGGAAAAGAAAAAACGAAAAGAGAAAAAAATATCCCGTTTAGGCAGAATGTTGTAGTAGCTGCCACTTTTCTTGATTTTCAAGCCAATATATTTCCCTTGCTGTTCAAGCCAAGGGACAGAAAATTTCCTATACAGGGGTTTCGGACAAGGCGGTTCTAATGGTGTACTTTTTGTTTTGATCTGACTGCTTTTTTAGGAACTATGGGTTTTTATATTTCTTAACATTGGACGTGATCGTCTCTTACTAGGTTGCTAGCTACCGCTGCAACCCGGATATCTGTTGAATTACTAACCTATACTATAATTAATTGGCGTATAAAATTTAGTATAGGCAAGAGGTCGTTCTTTATTATAAATTTGTGATAGCGTCATATAGAAATAACGACTTTTTAATTTCATAGCAATAATAGGCGTTATGCTTACAAAATCCCCTAATGAAAATACCATATTTCTACTTAAAATCCCGTCTACATATCGCGTTGACGTATTCTGCCTTTTTACTTACCTATTGTCCAATAAATAGTTACATATATGTGTACATATTTTATCATTTTTATCACATTTAAATCCGGGCCCCAATTATCACCATTAATTCAGCTCGCTTGTAGTATTTAGTGTTTTGGAATATTTTTATAAAATAAAAAAGTTAGATATAAATTGTATCCAAGGCCCAATAATGCCTCTTGGGTATAATTTGTCTCAGTTCTAAATAAGGGATACAACATGCAGTAGCATTTATATTATAGTCTTTGTGACTTTTCTTTGAAAAACTTATTTTGTGGAAAGTTTTTTTTAATTAATCTTTGAAAAGACAACAAACTGTCTACCGTTGGGCCAGCGACGAAGCCGCCCGGCTCCTGGTTCTATATATATATATTTATTCATTTTATATTCGTTATTATGAATCTGAAAAATATTTTGGGGGAGGGGGGGGGGTTCAAACCAACTAAACCCTTTGGATACGTCCTTGAATGTTAGCTAGCTACCGCTGCAACCCGGATAAAAAATTATTATCATATCTTATATGTAACTTTTATTTTATCAGTCTTCGATAGTCTAATGGTAAGCATGCCCATTTGTTACCTGGGAGAAGGGGGTTCGATTCCCCGTCGGGGAGAACTTTTAATATGTTGAATTAAAAGCACTATCTTTTCAATTTAAAATTTAAAAAAGAAACTTGTTTATTTACATTCTAGCTAAAATAATGAAGATAATATGAATGAACCACACGGTTCAGTTTCTTTGGACTTGAGTTCGTTTTTTCACTATAAATACAAACTAGTAAGTTTTTACTTACTACTAAATAGTAAGAGACGAAACTCAAACAATCAAGTAGCTAACTAAGTCCAATGTAAGGAAAGGTTTGTTATTTCAGTGATCGTCTTTTAATATAAATGCTGCAACCCAAATTCACATATATATTTATTTATGAGAGGCAGCCTGGCCGAGTGGTCCAAGACACTGGTGTTAGCCACCAGTCTCTTCGGAGGAGTGGGTTCAAATCTTACCGCTGGTATATGATTATGTTTGAAAGACTGAGTGTGAAAAGACATCAAAAATGCAGTTTTTGGTGGAAAAATTTATTCTCTTTTAGAAATAATTTATTTTAGTTACTATAGATTTTTAGCCCAATTAATTTCCTTTAAAATGAGCTATTGAACAACCCTCTACGATGTTCCAGTGCCAAGCTATCTGTGGAAAAGAAAAAGAAAAAAAAAGAAAAAAGAAAAAAATATCCCGTTTGGGGAGAATAACGTGGGTAAAGTCAATTTTCTTGATTTTCATGCCAAAATATTTCCCTTGCTGTTCAAGCCAAGGGACAGAAAGTTTCTTATACAGGGGTTTCGGACAAGGCGGTTCTAATGGTGTACTTTTTGTTTTGATCTGACTCCTCTGTTAGGAACTATGGGTTTTTATATTTCTTAACATTGGACGTGATCGTCTCTTACTAGGTTGCTAGCTACCGATGCAACCCGGATAATAGAATCATGTAACAAGTCACTTAAAACACTAATATATTCAAACTTGTTTTAAAAATTTTGGTAATTTTTCTACTTCCAGTTCAAAACATTACATTGCTACATAGATACCATAAATATTTTTGCAATTTACATAATAACTTTAGAGATTCTGAACTGAAAACTAAATAATCTTAGAATTTTTGATTTTTCTATAGCTTTATAAAAAGGTATGCTATTGTCTGGAGTTATTAGCTATTGTTTTATTACTATGGGATGTGTTCGTCTCTTACTAAGTTATAGATATTACGTCATGTCACTTATTACGTCATACTAATATGGTTATTAGTAGATAATCGGTAAAATATTCGTTCTTTATTATAATAGGTTGCTAGCTGCCGCTGCAACCCGGATTTCAGCTATATCCGATGAAACTTACATATTCCCCATTTATACTTAACTGTATCGGTCCTCTATGTATTTAATGTAATAACCAATGATCGTCTTTTATTGTAAATGCTAGCTACCACTGCAACCTAGATATTCTTATTTCTGCTACTAAGGTCTAAGGTTCGTTCTTTACTGCAAAACTAGCAAAACAATTTTTAAGTCTGATGAAGATTTAACTGATGTGTCAAAAGTAAGGTTGCAATTCTACGATTTTGTTTTGGTCTTATTGTAATTGGTATGGTGAAATAATAATATGCATAGGGTTCTTAAATCATACTTCTTTATGGTCCCATTTGGTCTAGTTGCTAGGATAGTTAACTTTCACTTAGGAGGACCGGGTTCGATTCCCGGTGTGGGGAAATTTTTAACTCTATAATCTTCGAACATTCGAACCTTTTATAATTTATAATGAAGTATAATATAAATACTGTAATCTTCACTATAGTGAAGTTGCCTATACAAGTTAGTATAGGGAAGAGTTCGATCTTTATTACATATCGGTAAGGTACATAAATTACAAACCTTGCCCTGAGGGCTGTGAGTGAGGGGGGAAGGGGGGTTGTCATCTTCAAAGACATATAGTGCCCTTTTTAAGATTCAGAGTGATCGGAGGGTGGATAACCCCCCCCCCCACGCCACGTACTGTCCCGAAATGCATTTTATTATTTGGTCATGTACTATGTTAGTACATCATATAAGCATTTCTTATGACATCATATACGCTTTTTCTTATATGATGTCATGTATAACATAAATAAGATTGTTGAGTTTCCAACACAACAGTTATTTATATAATATAATGTCTGTTGGAAGGCCCAAAAAACAGAAAATTTGCAGTTGCAGTTACTATAAATGAGGATCCTTTGGAACCAACACATGAAGTATCAAAAGTGATAAGATGTGAAATCGACAACCTGGAGCATCAATTGCGACAACATCAATACGGGCAGCTATAGAAAAGGCTATTGCTAAATTGTCTGAAGTAATCAAAACCCAGAAACGTGTCAAAAATGAAAATGAAGAGCAAACACACCGGCAGTTAGAAG
Organism: Artemia sp. Qi Xiang Cuo; assembly: GCF_049724085.1. NCBI lineage: Eukaryota > Metazoa > Arthropoda > Branchiopoda > Anostraca > Artemiidae > Artemia > Artemia sp. Qi Xiang Cuo. The sequence goes on along the minus strand of NC_142794.1, from coordinate 104,365,250 downwards.
ATATGCGAAAACGACAAGTAGAGCGAGCTAAAAATGAAAATAAAGAGAAAAAACACACCCGGTTAGAAGACATGCGACATCGAGCATGTGAGCTAGTTAAAATCTGAAAATCAGTCTGAAATCGTGAGCCCTTTTCGTTACTACCACTGCAACCTAGATATTCGTATTTCTGTTACTATGAGCTAAAGTTCGTTCTTTACTGTAAAATCGCTGCAAACCGGATACGTCAACTCCTTCGAGTTGTGCGAAGTGCCTGACAGAAGAAGAAAAAAACACATTGTGCCCACATCGTTCTTTACTCAGGCAGTGCTAGTGCGCTGTCTATGATAATAAACTGATTACACACAGGAAACAGCCTACGGCTTTTTCTTCTTTGAAATAGTAAGAGACGAGTCTCAAACAATCAAGTAGCTAGCTGATTCCATTGTATGCAATTGTTTGTTATTCCAATGATCGTCTTTTATTGTAACAAGCGGAAAGAAAAAAACATCCCGTTTGTGGAGAATAACGTGGTAAAAGTCAATTTTCTTGATTTTCAAGCCAATATATTTTCTTTGTTATTCAAGCCAAAGGGCGGTAAGTTTCTTTTATAGAGGATTCGGACAAGGCGGTTCTAATGGTGTACTTTTTGTTTTGATCTGACTCTTTTTTTAGGAGTTGGGGGGGTTTTATATTTCTTAACATTGGAGGTTATCGTCTCTTACTAGGTTGCTAGCTACCGCTGCAACCCGGATTTCCTTTAAAATGAGCCATTAAACAGCTCTTTACTATGACAACGAACCGTTTGATTTAATACTTAAGTTACTATGGGTTAAAGTTCGTTCCTTATTGTAATCAATTTTGACCTGTTTTGATTCTCGCTATCCAGGTTGATTTTCTATATAAATTACTATGCGCCGTGGTTTGTTTTTTACTGGATTTCAGGTATATCCGACGAAATTAAATAGTCCTCATTTACCTGCTTGTCTTTTACTAGGTTGCCACTACCGTAGCAATCACGATTTATTTTTCATTTACTATGGACTAGAGTTCGTTTTCTACTATAAAAAATGATCTATTATACAGCTCTCTATGATTTTCCAGTGCCCAGCTAGTTGAGGAGAAAAATCAAGCGGAAAGAAAAAAATATCCCGTTTGTGGAGAATAACGTGGTTAAAGTCAATTTTCTTGATTTTCAAGCCAATATATTTTATTTGTTATTCAAGCCAAAGAGAGATAAGTTTCCTTAATAGGGGTTTTGGACAAGGTGGTTCTAATGGTTTATTTTTTGTTTTGATCTGACTCTTTTCTCAGGAGTTGGGGGGTTTTATATTTTTTAACATTGGACGTGATCGTCTCTTACTAGGTTGCTAGCTACCGCTGCAACCCGGATCCAATGTATGCAATGGTTTGTTACTCAAATGATCGTCTTTTAATGTAAAAATTTGGTCAAAAGTTCGTTCTTGACTATAAAACTTTACTAACCTATACTATAGTTCAGTGGCCTATAAAATTTAACAAAGGCAAGAAGTCGCTCTTTATTATACATTTTTTTGCAAAAAAACTGATTCTATATTAAAAATAATTTGTTTTAATTACCAAGGTTTTAAACCCCGTTAATTTTCTTCAATATGAGGCATTGAACAACTCTCTGCGACGTTCCAGTGCCAGCTATCTGTGGAATTACTAACCTATACTATAATTAAGTGGCGTATAAAATTTAGTATAGACAACGAGGTCGTTCTTTATTAAAACAAATGACAGAAAGTTTCTTATACAGGGGTTTCGGACAAGACAGTTCTAATGGTGTACTATTTGTTTTGGTCTGATTTCTTTTTTAGGAGTTATGGGTTTTTTACTGTAATGGTTTGTTCTTTACTAGGTTGCGGACACCTCTGCAGCCATGATACTGATGGAAATTACATAATCCCTATTTATGTTTCAGTTAACTTGGGCTAGGTGTCGTTCTTTATTGTAATTACAGTAAAGAACGACATGTTAACTGAAATAATCTATTGACAATATAACTTCAAACAAACATCTTTTGAAATTTGCTTCATCAAGTTTTAATGTCACCAATAAAAAGTTACGAGCCTGAGAAAATTTGCCTGATATATATATTATAGTAAAACTTTATGATGACGTCAGTTCCAACTGGAGTTCGTTCTATGCTATATGATTACAAACATGAAAAAGCCTACGGCTGTTTCTTCTTGGAAATAGTAAGAGACGGACTTCAAACAATCAAGTAGCTAACTAAGTCTAATGTATGCAATGGGAACCATTAACGGTATGGGAATGGGAACCATTAACGCAGGCAATTTCAACAATTGATGAGCTAAATGAATTTCGTAGTAAATTAAAAGGACAGTGTTTGTCTACGTATGAGTTTTAATCCTTGCTGGGCGAATTTTCTCTCAAGTGATTGTGACACTTTTTTTTGGGAGGGTGACGAGGAGGTAGAATAGAATGAATGATTTTTAGTTTTGTGTCTTCGGTATCCAATTAGGTCGTGAAATTATTAGAAATTAATTTATTTCGTTTATTTTTATTTATTTATTTTCTTATTATTATTTTTTGTCCTTTTTTTGGGGGGAGGGTCTAAGGCGGGCGGGGAGTAATTGTGTATGTAGGGTTTTGTAAAGGGTGATGTGTACCCATACAAGTTTAATAAACTTCGTGTTTTGTTGTTAATATGTTATATTTTTTTTTATAAAACCTTTTTCTCTCTCAAAAATGGCTTTTTATTCCAATGATCGTGTTTTAATGTAAACAATTAAAGTAATCATCTTTATAATTATTCATTTGATTACTTCAGTTACTGTGGGCTACAGTTCGTTCCTTAATATAATTTTAATAAAATCATTGGATGTAATCGTCTCATGCTAGTTACTATGATAACGTTGAAATAAAATAGTCGTCATTTATAATTAACCAGGACAATTCCTTATATAATTTTTTGTCTATTAACGAAATTATTATCATGTCTTATATGTAACTTTTATTTTATAACTTTTTGATAGTCTAATGGTAAGCATAGTCACTTATCACGTGGGAGAACGGGGTTCGATTCCCCGTCGGGGAGAACTTTTAATATGTTGAATTAAAAGTATTATCTTTAAATTTAAAATTCGAAAAAGAAACTCGTTCTATTTACATCCTAACTAAAATAATGAACATAATATGAATGAACCACAGTGTTGAGTTTCTTTGGGCTTGAGTTAGTTCTTTACTATAATTTAATATAAATTACTATAGGCAAGAGTTCGTTCTTTATTGTATATCTTTTCAATTTAAAATTTAAAAAAGAAACTTGTTTATTTACATTCTAGCTAAAATAATGAAGATAATATGAATGAACCACAGTGTTGAGTTTATTTGAACTTGAGTTCGTTTTTTAACTATCAATACAAACAGGAAAAAGCCTACGGCTTTTTCTTCTTTTAAAAAGTAAGAGACGAAACTCAAACAATCAAGTAGCTAACTAAGTCCAATGTATGGAATGGTTTGTTATTTCAGTGATCGTCTTTTAATGTAAAAATATAAATACTGTAATCTTAACTATAGTGAAGTTGCGTATGCAAGTTAGTATAGGAAAGAGTTCGATCTTTATTATAACTACAGTCAAGTTGCCTATGCAAGTTAGTATAGGCAAGAGTTAGTTCATCATTATAATGACGTCATATACACCTCAGACCTCTTTTACTTTTCCCTGTTGTATCAGTTACTATGAGATAGACTTCGGTCCTTGCTCTAATATAATTTGACGAAATCAATAAGAATTCCAAATAGGGATAGGTATTTTTATTAGACAGTGAAACTAAAATATAAAACAACTACTCTAAATATTTTGATGACACAGCCTATCATCATCATCAGTAGAGTTACTCTATTATTAACTCTACTGACGATGATGACCGACTGTTTCATCGAAATATTTAGAGTCTTTGGTTTCTATTTTCGTTTCACTGTCTAGTAAAAGGACCTATCCCTATTTGAAATTCTTATTGATTTCGTCATGGAAAAGGCAGTGTGGTCATGGAGAATAATACTAATATAATTTTGTTTTGATCTGACTTTTTTTTAGGAGTTATGGGTTTTTATATTTCTTAACATTGGACGTGATCGTCTCTTACTAGGTTGATAGCTACCGCTGCAAACCGGATACTATAACAACCAGGATGACGTCAGTTACAACTTGAGTTTGGTTTTATGCTATATCATTACAAACAGAACCTCAAGCAATCAAGTAGCTAACTAAGTCCAATGTATGCAGTGGTATGTTATTCCAATGATCGTCTTTTAATGCAACAACTGAACAACTGTCTACGATGTTCCAGTGCCAAGCTATCTGAGAATTACTAACCTATACTATAATTAAGTGGCGTATAAAATTTAGTATAGGCAAGAGGTCGTTCTTTATTAAAATTTTTAACCCCATTAATTTACTTTAAAATGAGCCATTGAACAACTCTCTACGATGTTCCAGTGTCAAGCTATCTGTGGAATTACTAACCTATACTATAATTAAGTGGCATATAATTTAGTATAGGCAAGAGGTCTTATTATAACTTTTAATGTAACCATTGAACAACTCTTTACGATGTTCCAGTGCCCAGCTATATGTGGATTTACTACCCTATACTATATTTAAGTGGCGTATAAAATTTAGTATAGGAAGGAGTGCGTTCTTTATTATAATACGTAGTCGCCATTTATAATTAGCCAAACCGATTTCTAATATAATATTTTTAGTTTATTAACGAATTTATTATCATGTTTTACATGTAACTTGTATTTTACAATACAAGTTGTCTCTGATGGTACAGTGTAAGCATACACACTTGTTAGGCGGGAGAACGGGGTTCGATTCCCCGTTGGGGAGAACTTTTAAATTATTGAATTTAAAGCAATGTCTTTTAAATTTTAAATTTGAAAAGAAACTTGTTTAGTTACCCCCTAGCTAAAATAATGGAGATTATATGAATGAACCACAGGGTTCAGTTCCTTTGGACTTGAGCCCATTCTTTACTAAAAATCTTTATATAAAATATTTAAGTTACTATTGGCTAGAGTCTGTTCTTTATTATAAATTTTTCTAATTGATTACAAACAGGAAAAAGCCTACGGCTTTTTCTTCTCTTAAATAGTAAGGCTTTTTCTTCATTGAAATATTAAAAGACGAACCTCAAGCAATCAAGTTGCTAATTAAGTCCAATGTATGCAGTGTTATGCTATTCCAATGATCGTCTTTTAATGTTAATTTCGGTTACTATTGAGACAAGTAGCTATTATTACTATACAGTTCATTACATGGACTGTTTTATTGCTTCAAAATTCAAATATCTTTGAAAAGACTGCAGTATGAAAATACATCAAAAATGCAATTTTTTTGACAAAATTGATTCTACTTTAAAAATTATTTTATTTTTAAATACAAAAGTGACTAGATGTTGCAATTTCCTTTAAAATGAGCTATTATACAGCTCTCTATGATTTTCCAGTGCCCAGCTAGCTGAGCAGAAAAAAAAGCGGAAAGAAAAAAATATCCCGTTTGTGGAGAATAACGTGGTAAAAGTCAATTTTCTTGATTTTCAAGCCAATATATTTTCTTTGTTATTCAAGCCAAAGGGCGGTAAGTTTCCTTTATAGAGGATTCGGACAAGGCGGTTCTAATGGTGTACTTTTTGTTTTGATCTGATTCTTTTTTTAGGAGTTGGGGAGTTTTATATTTCTTGACATTGGAGGTGATCGTCTCTTACTAGGTTGCTAGCTACCGCTGCAACCCGGATAAAAAGATTAAAATTATCTCTGAAAGAATGGATTTTGTTGAAAAGTCAGCTAGAGATGCTTTCGCAAAACTTCATAGTAATATCCAAAAGAAATGTTGCATGTTTAGTGAAAAGCTTCCAAGGTATGAACCGGCAACTGTGGAACAGTTTACAGATGTAATGGGAAATTTTATACATCACTGTGAATATATGTAGGCATAATTGTTCTTTACTTAGTTTCAGCTTTAATTCGATGATCCAGACTTTATGTACTAACTACATCCAAAGACTATGACGTCATTGATTAATATTGTATATAAAAAATGAAGTTTTTCGTAAAAAAAAATTCATTTAAAAAAAAAATTAAGTACACATAGCGCTAGATCTAGAGATTTCCTTTAAAATGAGCCATTGAACAACTCTCTACGATGTTCCAGTGCCAAGCTATCTGTGGAAAAGAAAGAAAAAAAATATCCCGTTTGGGGAGAATAACGTGGTAAAATATGTACTAACTACATCCAAAGACGATGACGTCATTGTTTAATATTGTATATAAAAAATTAAGTTTTTCGTAAAAAAAATTAATAAAAAAAAAATTAAGTACAAATAGCGCTAGATCTAGAGATTTCCTTTAAAATGAGCCATTGAACAACTCTCTACGATGTTCCAGTGCCAAGCTATCTGTGGAAAAGAAAGAAAAAAATATCCCGTTTGTGGAGAATAACGTGGTAAAAGTCTATTTTCTTGATTTTCAATCCAATATATTTTCTTTGTTATTCAAGCTAAAGGACGGTAAGTTTCTTTTATAGAGGATTCGGACAAGGCGGTTCTAATGGTGTACTTTTTGTTTTGATCTGACTCTTTTTTTAGGAGTTGGGGGGTTTTATATTTCTTAACATTGGAGGTGATCGTCTCATACTAGGTTGCTAGCTACCGCTGCAACCCGGATTGTAACTAGGTTACAGCCATCTCTATGGCCATGATACTGTTGGAAATTACATAATCCCTATTTATGTTTTAGTTAACATGGACAAGGTGTCGTTCTTTATTGTATTCAACGTAAGTAACAAACTGGGTCATAGTGTACCACAAAATTTTCCTCGCTCCAGGACCATCCCAAGTCCAAGATAACGTGTCGAACCTATTAGGATACCTAATGCACACAGGTTGAACAGCAACTCCAGGATAAAACGCACCAGGTTTAAAAGTGATTAGTACTTTTCCATTTGTACAAGTTCCCTAAGGAAATATCAAAATCTGTTGCTCGGGTTCTTTAGATGTTCCTCGACGCACCACCTCTCTAATTGTGTTTGATCGAGAGTTAGGATCTTCTCTTTCAACATATATAGGCTGAGTAAAATTGACCAGTTTTCCAAAAAATGGCAATTTCTTCACTTCTTCTTTGGCAACAATGCTTGGTGACCCTAGGAAAAAAAACTACAAGCGTATCATAAAAAGAGGAATGAGGTGCAAGTACCAGAATGGGTGCTTCTCTTACCGTCGCTTGTCTTCCTTTTAATCTTAATTTGAAACCATACAATAGAAGAGCCAGACCATTATCTTAGATACAATGGCTTGCAGCGTTCGTCTCCATCCTTGTATAGGCTTTGATTTTAATTCTTCGTCAGATAAACTCAAAATCCCTGTAGAAGCAAGTGAATAAGATGTCACTAGGCAAATGGCAACACCAATCAATCTCAAAGGAAGACGGACGATGGATGAAAAAAATATCTTCACTTTACATAGATGGACAGACTTATACGATGCGTAAAGGGCTTTGTTTGACGTTGGAACTTATCCATATCACATTTATTGTCGTTAACAGTTATAATGTATGAGGTTGCAGTCTCCAGGAAAGACATTACACTCTTGCAAATAGAGGATGAACCTCTTGCAGAAAAAAAAAACATTTTTTCCAGAATTTATCTCTTATTCCTTCATTTTTCTTCATTGGTAAATTCTCATTGGTCTACTCAAGCTCCATTGGTATACTGTAGGATCCAGCAACAGATACACGAAAATATGAAGCCTCACATACTTTATTCAAATGATTAACATTGTCTGTCCAATGAAGTTAGTTGTTAAAAAAAAACTAACTTCAAAATTTCCAGGCTTTTTTCTAGTTTAAATTAAAACATTAAAATTATTGCTCAGGCACCGTAAATATTTTTGCAGTTTACATACTAACTTTAGCGATTCTCAACTGAATTAAAAATGTTTTCAACTTTTTTTCATGTCTTTAAAACACAACAAATTGTTGTAATCCCTTGTCAAAATTTAATTAAAAAAAAAACCTAAAAACATAATTGCATTTTGCATCGCCCTTTACTAGATCAGTTGCGTGAACCATTTTTGAAGAAAAAGCTAGCATTAAGGGTGTGCAATTCCTGAAGTCGGAGGCATTTATGTTGACATCATTTGAAATCAGCATACTTCAAGCAACTACTTTTCAATTCTGAGCAGCTATGTGTAACGGTGTCATCCCTTTACGGTCGAGTCTATGTATAGTGGCACCATGTGAAATCAGTAGCTTACAAACAGCTGCGCTTCCTTTTTCAGAAGCAAAATGTAACGTTGCCGGGTAAAATATAGGGAGACCTTTTATATCGGCACCATTTGAAATGAGTAGTTTACAAAGAGCTATATTTCCTTTCCAAGCAGCAGAGCAGAGCGGTGTTTTACCAGTAAAATCTAAAATATCTATTTTGGCATTATTTGAAATCAGCAGCTTACAAAAAGATACGTTTCCATGGTCAGCAGCCCAGTGTAAGTGTGTTCCAACACTTGCAGTTTCGAGTACATTTATGCTTGCACCATTTGAAACCGGCAGCCTACCAACCCCTACTTTTCCTGTGCGAGCAGCAAAATGTAACAGTTTAAAATATACTACGTCGGTAGCATTTACATTGGTACCATTTAAAACAAGTAGCTTACAAACAGCTAGTTTTCCGTGTATAGTAGCATAGTGTAATGGTGTTCTATTACAACTGTCGGTAACATATACACTGGTACCATTAGAAATCAGCCGGTTACATTCATCTACTTTTCCCTGCTCAGCAGCAAAGTGAAATGATGTCTTATTAGAAATCTTTGAAATAGTAAGAGACGAACCTCAAACGATCAAGTAGCTAACTAAGTCTAACTAACTTTTTATTCTAATGATCATCTTTTAATGTAACATATCAGTTAGTATGGGAGAAAGATCGTCCTTTACTGTATATTTTTGCAGTTTACATAATAAGTTTAGTGATTCTGGACTGAAAACTAAAATAATTGCAATTATGAGACAATAATATGGAGATATGTACTTTACGGGTTACAAACCAAAAAAAGTTTGGTTCCAGGATACGATAATAAATTTGAACTGAGATGAAAATAAATTTCTTCCAGGAGACAAAAAGCAAAACTAATTTTAGAATTTTCATGTATTTTTGTTGTTTAAATTAAAAAATTACTATTACTGATTAGGCATCATAAATATTTTTGCAGTTTACATAATAATTTTAGCGATTAAGCCAAAAAAGAAAATTTTGGTTCCAGGAGTTTCGGTTACTATTGAGACAAGTAGCTATTATTACTATAGAGTTCATTACATGGACTGTTTTATTGCTTCAAAATTCAAATATCTTTGAAAAGACTGCAGTATGAAAATACATCAAAAATGCAATTTTTTTGACAAAATTGATTCTACTTTAAAAAGTATTTTATTTTTAAATACAAAAGTGACTAGATGTTGCAATTTCCTTTAAAATGAGCTATTATACAGCTCTCTATGATTTTCCAGTGCCCAGCTAGCTGAGCAGAAAAAAAAGCGGAAAGAAAAAAATATCCCGTTTGTGGAGAATAACGTGGTAAAAGTCAATTTTCTTGATTTTCAAGCCAATATATTTTCTTTGCTATTCAAGCCAAAGGGCGGTAAGTTTCCTTTATAGAGGATTCGGACAAGGCGGTTCTAATGGTGAATTTTTTGTTTTGATCTGATTCTTTTTTTAGGAGTTGGGGGGTTTTATATTTCTTAACATTGGAGGTGATCGTCTCTTACTAGGTTGCTAGCTACTGCTGCAACACGGATAAAATAATGAAGATAATATGAATGAACCACAGTGTTCAGTTTCTTTGGACTTGAGTTCTTTTTTAACTATAAATACAAACAGGAAAAAGCCTACAGCTTTTTCTTCTTTTAAATAGTAAGAGACGAAACTCAATTAATCAAGTAGCTAACTAAGTCTAATGTATGGAATGGTTTGTTATTTCAGTGATCGTCTTTTAATGTAAAAAAAATATAAATATTGTAATCTTAACTATAGTGAAGTTGTGTATGCGAGTTAGTATAGGGAAGAGTTTGATCTTTATTATACTTTAATGTAAAAATTCGATGATCGAGCCTTTATGTAACCCGAATTAAAAAACTGTTATCATATCTTATATGTAAATTTTATTATTATAAGTGTTCGATAGTCTAATGGTAAGTATGGCCACTTGTTACCTGGTAGAGGGGGGTTCGATTCCCCGTCGGGGAGAACTTTTAATATGTTGAATTAAAAGCACTATCTTTTCAATTTAAAATTTAAAAAAGAAACTTGTTTATTTACATTCTACCTAAAATAATGAAGATAATATGAATGAACCACAGTGTTCAGTTTCTTTGGACTTGAGTTCGTTTTTTAACTATAAATACAAACAGGAAAAAGCCTACGGCTTTTTCTTCTTTTAAATAGTAAGAGACGAAACTCAAACAATCAAGTAGCTAACTAAGTCCAATGTATGGAATGGTTTGTTATTTCAGTGATCGTCTTTTAATGTAAAACCCGGAAAAATAAAACTAATTTTAACATTTTCAGGTATTTTTATAGCTTGAATTGAAATATTCAAACTATTGCTCGGATACCATGGATATTTTGCAGTTTACACAAGCTGCAAAGAACGCATAAGGGGCAAAATTAAAAATTAGATTCAGATGTCCAAAAACATGGCAACAATGCTGGCTGATCTTAGTAAATTTGGAAAAAGTTTACGAATTTTATACCAGGATTACGAAAAATATTCAAAATTAAAGATTAAAATTATCTCTGAAAGAATGGATTTTGTTGAAAAGTCAGCTAGAGATGCTTTCGCAAAACTTCATAGTAATATCCAAAAGAAATGTTGCATGTTTAGTGAAAAGCTTCCAAGGTATGAACCGGCAACTGTGGAACAGTTTATAGATGTAATGGGAAATTTTATAGATCACTGTGAATATATGGAGGCATAATTGTTCTTTGCTTAGTTTAAGCTTTAATTCGATGATCCAGACTTTATGTACTAACTACATCCAAAGACTATGACGTCATTGATTAATATTGTATATAAAAAATTAAGTTTTTCGTAAACAAATTTAATAATAAAAAAATTAAGTACAAATAGCAATAGATCTAGAGATTTCCTTTAAAATGAGCCATTGAACAACTCTCTACGATGTTCCAGTGCCAAGCTATCTGTGGAAAGGAAAGAAAAAAATATCCTGTTTGGGGAGAATAACGTGGTAAAAGTCAATTTTCTTGATTTTCAAGCCAATATATTTTCTTTCTTATTCAAGCCATAGGGCGGTAAGTTTCCTTTATGACTCTTTTTTTAGGAGTGGGGGGGTTTTATATTTCTTAACATTGGAGGTGATCGTCTCTTACTAGGTTGCTAGCTACCGCTGCAACCCGGACTAATGGTGTACTTTTTGTTTTGATCTGACTTTTTTTTCAGGAATTTTGGGTTACTTTAGTATTTACTATGGGGCGTGATCGTCTCTTACTAGGTTGCTAGCTACCGCTGCAACTCGGATAAAATTTTTTAATAATTTTATATTCGTTCTTTATTCTAATCATATATAGAAGTATTACTATGGTATACAGTTCGCTCCTTAATGTAATTGGTGGAAAAATTTATTCTCTTTTAGATGTAATTTATTTTAGTTACTATAGATTTGTAACCCAATTAATTTCCTTAAAAATGAGCCATTGAACAACTCTCTACGATGTTCCAGTGCCAAGCTATCTCTGGAAAAGAAGAAAAGAGAAAAAAAATATCCTGTTTAGGCAGAATTTTGTAATAGCTGCCACTTTTCTTTATATTCAAGCCAATATATTTCCCTTGCTGTTTCAAGCCAAGGGACAGAAAGTTTCCTATACAGGGGTTTCGGACAAGGCGGTTCTAATGATGTACTTTTTGTTTTGATCTGACTCCTTTTTTAGGAACTATGGGTTTTTATATTTCTTAACATTGGACGTGATCGTCTCTTACTAGGTTGCTAGCTACCGCTGCAACCCGGATAACTATGATGACTGACATTCATTATTAATCTAGTAGGATTTCAGACAAGGTAGTTCTAATGATGTACTTTTGTTACTATATACTATATATTACCTATACTATAGTTAAGTGGCCTATAAAATTTAGTATAGGTAAAAGGTCGTTCTTTATTATAACTTTTGTCACCCCAGTAACGCTCCTTGATCTTTTGTTTGGCTGTCTCAATTTTTGCATGTCTATAATCTTCATCATTGTGATAACACATCTTGCTGTTTTGTTTTGCTCTCTCAATTATTACTTCTCGATACGCCTGGTCGGTTGAATACCTTTGTTTTACTCTCTCAATTATTACTTCTCGATACGCCTGGTCGGTTGAATACCTTTGTTTAGCTCTCTCAATTTTTACTTCTCGATGCGCCTGGTCAGTTCAATACCATTGCTTTTCTGTTTTCAAGATACTATCTCTGTTGTTTGTGTAGTACTGTTTTTTCAAATTGCGTATAGCTTGCTTCGATCTAACCATTATTCTAATCAAGAATGAGAGAAATTACATCTGTGTCGTTCTTAAGTAGTAATTATGACGTCACGGCGTAATGATTTTATTGAAGTCAAGGCGCAATGATATTATTTCATGACGTCATCAGAAACAACAATATAATTTCGTGTTTTTCTATTAACGTCATAGCTCTAATATAAAGCTAAGACATTCATTATTTATCTAGTAGGGTTTCAGACAAGGTAGTTCTAATGATGTACTTTTGTTTTGATCTTACTCTATTTTTTGGAGTTTTGTTATATTTCTTAGCATGGGACTGATCGTCTCTTACTAGGTTGCTAGTTACTGCTGCAACCCAAATTCACATATGTATTTATTTATGAGGCAGCCTGGCCGACTGGTCCAAGACACTGGTGTTAGCCACCAGTCTCTTCGGAGGCGTGGGTTCGAATCTTACCGCTGGTATACGATTATGTTTGAAAGACTGCAGTGTGAAAAGACATCAAAAATGTAGTTTTTGGTGGAAAAATTTATTCTCTTTTAGAAATAATTTATTTTAGGTACTATAGATTTCTAACGCAATTAATTTCCTTTAAAATGAGCTATTGAACAACCCTCTACGATGTTCCAGTGCCAAGCTATCGGTGGAAAAGAAAAAAAAAGAAAAGAGAAAAAAATATCCCGTTTGGGGAGAATAACGTGGTTAAAGTCAATTTTCTTGATTTTCAAGCCAATATATTTCCCTTGTTGTTCAAGCCAAGGGACAGAAAGTTTCCTATACAGGGGTTTCGGACAAGGCGGTTCTAACGGTGTACTTTTTGTTTTGATCTGACTCCTTTGTTAGGATCTCTGGGTTTTTATATTTCTTAACATTGGACGTGATCGTCTCTTACTAGGTTGCTAGCTATCGCTGCAACCCGGAAAAAAACACATTGTGCCCACATCGTTCTTTACTAAGGCAGTGCTAGCGCGCTGCCTATCATAATAAACTGATTACACACAGGAAAAAGCCTACGGCTTTTTCTTCTTTTAAATAGTAAGAGACGAGTCTCAAATAATCAAGTAGCTAGCTAATTCCAAAGGTATGCAATTTTTATTATTCCAATGATCATTTTTTATTGTAACTAGGTTTCAGCCATCTCTACAGCCATGATACTATTGGAAATCACATAATCCCTATTTATGTTTTAGTTAACATGGGCAAGGTGTCGTTCTTTATTGTATATTAAAATGAGCTATTATACAGCTCTATATGATTTTCCAGTGCCCATCTAGCTGAGCAGGAAAAGAAAGCGGAAAAAAATATCCCATTTGTGGAGAATAACGTGGCAAAAGTCAATTTTCTTGATTTTCAAGCCAATATATTTTCTTTGTTATTCAAGCCAAAGGGCGGTAAGTTTCCTTTATAGAGGATTCGGACAAGGCGGTTCTAATGGTGTACTTTTTATTTTGATCCGACTCTTTTTTAGGAGTTGGGGGGTTTTATATTTCTTAACATTGGAGGTGATCGTCTCATACTAGGTTGCTAGCTACCGCTGCAACCCGGATGATCACAAACAGGAAAAAGCCTATGGCTTTTTCTTCTTTGAATTAGTAAGAGACTAGCCTCAAACAAAGAAGTAGGTAACTAAATCAAATTTATTTAATGAGTTTTTATTCAAATGATCGTCTTTTAATGGAAAATTTTAATATATTGACCTTATATATAACTGTACTAGCCTATACTCTATAGTTAAGCGGCCTTTAAAATTTAGTATAGGCAAGAGGTCGTTCTTTATTATAACCACAGAGAAGAAACTTTTCGAAAGTTACTTTTTTTATAATATTTATATTAGAGAATTCAGTTAGTACAGGCTAGAGCTCTTTCTATATTGCTACATATTTATAATGATTCCTTATAACACTTCAGTTAATATGGACTAAAGATCGTTCTTTAATGTAAATTCACATATATATTATTTATGAGAGGCAGCCTGGCCAACTGGTCCAATGCACTGGTGTTAGCCACCAGTCTCTTCGGAGGCGTGGGTTCAAATCTTACCGCTGGTATACGATTATGTTTGAAAGACTGCAGTGTGAAAAGACATCAAAAATGCAGTTTTTGGTGGAAAAATTTATTCTCTTTTTGAAATAATTCATTTTAGTTACTATAGATTTTTAACCCAATTAATTTCCTTTAAAATGAGCCATTGAACAACTCTCTACGATGTTCCAGTGCCAAGCTATCTCTGGAAAAGAAGAAAAGAGAAAAAAAACATCCCGTTTAGGCAGAATGTTGTAATAGCTGCCAATTTTCTTGATATTCAAGCCAATATATTTCCCTTGCTGTTTCAAGCCAAGGGACAGAAAGTTTCCTATACAGGGGTTTCGGACAAGGCGGTTCTTTTTGTTTTGATCTGACTCCTTTTTTAGGAACTATGGGTTTTTATATTTCTTAACATTGGATGTGATCGTCTCTTACTAGGTTGCTAGCTACCGCTGCAACCCGGATAACTATGATGACTGACATTCATTATTAATCTAGTAGGATTTCAGACAAGGTAGTTCTAATGATGTACTTTTGTTACTATTTACTATATATTACCTATACTATAGTTAAGTGGCCTATAAAATTTAGTATAGGTAAAAGGTCGTTCTTTATTATAAATTTTGTCACCCCAGTAACGCTCCTTGATCTTTTGTTTGGCTGTCTCAATTTTTGCATGTCTATAATCTTCATCATTGTGATAACACATCTTGCTGTTTTGTTTTGCTCTCTCAATTATTACTTCTCGATACGCCTGGTCGGTTAAATACCTTTGATTTTATCTCTCAAATATTAAATCTCTATACGACTGGTCGGTTGAATACCTTTGTTTTTCTCTCTTAATTTTTACTTCTCGATGCGCCTGGTCGGTTGAATACCTTTGCTTTTTTCTTTTCAAGATACTATCTCTGTTGTTTGTGTAGTACTGTTTTTTCAAATTGCGTATAGCTTGCTTCGATCTAACCATTATTCTAATCAAGAATGAGAGAATTTACATCTGTGTCGTTCTTAAGTAGTAATTATGACGTCACGGCGTAATGATTTTATTGACATCAAGGCGCAATGATATTATTTCATGGCGTCATCAGAAACAACAATATAATTTCGTGTTTTTCTATTCACGTCATAGCTCTAATATAAAGCTACGACATTCATTATTTATCTAGTAGGGTTTCAGACAAGGTAGTTCTAATGATGTACTTTTGTTTTGATCTTACTGTATTTTTAGGAGTTTTGTTATATTTCTTAGCATGGGACTGATTGTCTCTTACTAGGTTGCTAGCTACTGCTGCAACCCCGATTCACATATATATTTATTAATGAGAGGCAGCCTGGCCGACGGGTCCAAGAAACTGGTGTTAGCCACCAGTCTCTTCGGAGGCGTGGGTTCAAATCTTACCGCTGGTATACGATTATGTTTGAAAGACTGCAGTGTGAAAAGACATAAAAAATGCAGTTTTTGGTGGAAAAATTTATTCTTTTTTAGAAATAATTTATTTTAGTTACTATAGATTTTTAACCCAATTAATTTCCTTTAAAATGAGCTATTGAACAACCCTCTACGATGTTCCAGTGCCAAGCTATCTGTGGAAAAGAACTAAAAGAAAAGAGAAAAAATATCCCGTTTGGGGAGAATAACGTGGTTAAAGTCAATTTTCTTGATTTTCAAGCCGGTATATTTCTCTTGCTGTTCAAGCCAAGGGACAGAAAGTTTCCTATACAAGGGTTTCGGACAAGGCGGTTCTAATGGTGTACTTTTTGTTTTGATTTGACTCTTTTTTTAAGAACTAAGGGTTTTTATATTTCTTAACATTGGACGTGATCGTCTCTTACTAGGTTGCTAGCTACCGCTGCAACCCGGATGTTGTTTACTATAATAGTTTGTTCTTTTCTAGGTTTCGGCCATCTCTACAATCATGATACTGATGGAAATTACATAATCCCTATCTATGTTTCAGTTTTACAATAATAATAATATTAAACCCGGATTAAAAAATTATTATCATATCTTGTATGAAACTTTCATTTTAGAAGTCTTCGATAGTCCAATGGTAAGCATACCTACTTGTTACCTGGGAGAAGGGGGTTCGATTCCCCGTAGGGGAGAAGTTTTAATATGTTGAATTAAAAACACTATCTTTTCAATTTAAAATTTAAAAAAGAAACTTACTTATTTACCTTCTAGCTAAAATAATGAAGATAATATGAATGAACCACAGGGTTCAGTTTCTTTTGACTTGAGTTCGTTTTTTAACTATAAATACAAACAGGATAAAGCCTACTTCTTTCTTCTTTTAAATAGTAAGAGACGAAACTCAAACAATCAAGAAGCTAACTAAGTCCAATGTATGGAATGGTTTGTTATTTCAGTGATTTACTAAAATACTCTTTATTATAACTATATAATTTAGTATAGGCAAGAGGTCGTTCTTTATTATATAACTTTTATTTTATAAGTCTTCGATAGTCTAATGGTAATTATGTCCACTTGTTACCTGGGAGAAGGGGGTTCGATTCCCCGTCGGGGAGAACTTTTAATATGTTGAATTAAAAGCACTATCTTTTCAATTTAAAATTTAAAAAAGAAACTTGTTTATTTACATTCTAGCTAAAATATTGAAGATAATATTAATGAACCACAGTGTTCAGTTTCTTTGGACTTGAGTTCATTTTTTAACTATAAATACAAACAGGAAAAAGCCTACGGCTTTTTCTTCTTTTAAATAGTAAGAGACGAAACTTAAACAATCAACTAGCTAACTAAGTCCAATGTATGGAATGGTTTGTTATTTCAGTGATCGTCTTTTAATGTAAAATTATAATGATGCATAATATAAATACTGTAATCTTAAGTATAGTGAAGTTGCGTATGCAATTTAGTATAGGGAAGAGTTCGATCTTTATTATAATTTTAACCCAATTAATTTCCTTTAAAATGAGCCATTGAACAACTCTCTACGATGTTCCAGTGCCAAGCTATCTCTGGAAAAGAAGAAAAGAGAAAAAAAATATCCTGTTTAGGCAGAATGTTGTAATAGCTGCCACTTTTCTTGATATTCAAGCCATTATATTTCCCTTGCTGTTTCAAGCCAAGGGACAGAAAGTTTCCTATACAGGGGTTTCGGACAAGGCGGTTCTAATGGTGTACTTTTTGTTTTGATCTGACTCCTTTTTAAGGAACTATGGGTTTTTATATTTCTTAACATTGGATGTGATCGTCTCTTACTAGGTTGCTAGCTACCGCTGCAACCCGGATAACTATGATGACTGACATTCATTATTAATCTAGTAGGATTTCAGACAAGGTAGTTCTAATGATGTACTTTTGTTACTATATACTATATATTACCTATACTATAGTTAAGTGGCCTATAAAATTTAGTATAGGTAAAAGGTCGTTCTTTATTATAACTTTTGTCACCCCAGTAACGCTCCTTGATCTTTTGTTTGGCTGTCTCAATTTTTGCATGTCTATAATCTTCATCATTGTGATAACACATCTTGCTGTTTTGTTTTGCTCTCTCAATTATTACTTCTCGATACGCCTGGTCGGTTGAATACCTTTATTTTACTCTCTCAATTATTACTTCTCGATACGCCTGGTCGGTTGAATACCTTTGTTTAGCTATCTCAATTTTTACTTCTCGATGCGCCTGGTCAGTTCAATACCATTGCTTTTCTGTTTTCAAGATACTATCTCTGTTGTTTGTGTAGTACTGTTTTTTCAAATTGCGTATAGCTTGCTTCGATCTAACCATTATTCTAATCAAGAATGAGAGAAATTACATCTGTGTCGTTCTTAAGTAGTAATTATGACGTCACGGCGTAATGATTTTATTGACGTCAAGGCGCAATGATATTATTTCATGACGTCATCAGAAAAAACAATATAATTTCGTGTTTTTCTATTCACGTCATAGCTCTAATATAAAGCTAAAACATTCATTATTTATCTAGTAGGGTTTCAGACAAGGTAGTTCTAATGATGTACTTTTGTTTTGATCTTACTCTATTTTTTGGAGTTTTGTTATATTTCTTAGCATGGGACTGATCGTCTCTTACTAGGTTGCTAGCTACTGCTGCAACCCAAATTCACATATATATTTATTTATGAGGCAGCCTGGCCGACTGGTCCAAGACACTGGTGTTAGCCACCAGTCTCTTCGAAGGCGTGGGTTCGAATCTTACCGCTGGTATACGATTATGTTTGAAAGACTGCAGTGTGAAAAGACATCAAAATGCAGTTTTTGGTGGAAAAATTTATTCTCTTTTAGAAATAATTTATTTTAGGTACTATAGATTTTTAACGCAATTAATTTCCTTTAAAATGAGCTATTGAACAACCCTCTACGATGTTCCAGTGCCAAGCTATCTGTGGAAAAGAAAAAAAGAAAAGAGAAAAAAATATCCCGTTTGGGGAGAATAACGTGGTTAAAGTCAATTTTCTTGATTTTCAAGCCAATATATTTCCCTTGTTGTTCAAGCCAAGGGACAGAAAGTTTCCTATACAGGGGTTTCGGACAAGGCGGTTCTAATGGTGTACTTTTTGTTTTGATCTGACTCCTTTGTTAGGATCTCTGGGTTTTTATATTTCTTAACATTGGACGTGATCGTCTCTTACTAGGTTGCTAGCTACCGCTGCAACCCGGATTAGTATAGGCAAGAGGTCGTTCTTTAATGCAATTTTCATTATAGCTTTTGTCACCCCAGTATCTACCCATTATTCTGGTAGCAACTTTTTTCTTATGTTTGTTTCGGTAACCTTCATCATTATCATACCGTTCCCTGCTCTTTTGTCTAGCCTGCTCAATTCTTGCTTCTTTTTAATGTTCATCATTACCATACCGTTCTTTTGCTCTCTCAATTATTACTTCTCGATACGCCTGGTCGGTTGAATACCTTTGTTTTGCTCTCTCAATTACTACTTCTCGATACACCTGGTCGGTTGAATACCTTTGCTTTTTTCTTTTCAAGTAACTATCTCTGTTGTTTGTGTAGTACTCTTTCTTCAACTTGCGCATAGCCTGCTTTGATCTAACCATTATTCTAATCAAGAATGAGAGAATTTTCAGTTTTGACTTTTTTTATATACTAATTATGACGTCACTCTATTCACGTCATAGCTCTAATATAAAACTATGAAGATCTTATATAGTAATTATATTAATTTCCTTTAAAATGAGCTACTGAACAACCCTCTACGATGTTCCAGTGCCAAGCTATCTCTGGATACAAAAAAAGAAAAAATATCCCTTTTGGGGAGAATAACGTGGTTAAAGTCAATTTTCTTGATTTTCAAGCCAATATATTTCCCTTGCTGTTCAAGCCAAGGGACAGAAAGTTTCCTATACAGGGGTTCCGGACAAGGCGGTTCTAATGGTGTACTTTTTGTTTTGATCTGACTCCTTTTTTAGGAGCTATGGGTTTTTATATTTCTTAACATTGGACGTGATCGTCTCTTACTAGGTTGCTAGCTACCGCTGCAATCCGGATATCCAATGACCGTGTTTTAGTGGAAAATTTTAATATATTGACCTTAAATATAATAACTGTACTAGCCTATACTATAGTTAAGTGGCCTATAAAATTTAGTATAGGCAAGAGGTCGTTCTTTATTATAATAATAAAAAAAAAGAAACTTTTGGTTCCAGGAGACAAAAAACAAAACTAATTTAAAAATTGTCAGGTATTGCTCTAGTTTGAATTAAAAAATTAGTATTATTGGTTAGACACAATAAATATTTTTGCAGTTTACATAATAACTTAAGAGATTCTGAACTCAAAACTAAAATTAAAAAAATGAATACTTCTCATTGGAAATATAGGACAACAATACAGAGATACGTAATTTACGGGTTAAGCCCAAAAAATTTGAAATAAGATGATATAAAATTAATGGTGTATAAAATGGTGTAGCGAGTCAATTGAAGCAAAAGGAAAACCAAACTAATTTTTAAATTTTCAGGTTATTTTTCTGGTTTGAATTAAAAAATGGAAATTATTGTTCAGACACCGTAAATATTTTTGCACTTTGCAGCTAAATAAAATTATATTGTTTTAAATTTTCAGGAATTATTCTAGTTTCAGTTGACAAATAAGATTTTTTTTCTTCAAGGAATCGAGCAGCTAACTAAGTTTAATATATACAATGGTATGTTCTTCGAATGATCTCTCTTAATTAGGTTCCTAGCTACCGCTGCAAACCGGAACTATTAAAAAATATTTTATCTTTAATTACAGAAGGAACTAGATGTAGCAAGTTTTACTATTGAGACGAGTCGTCTTACTATACAACATATAGTTCGTTATCACAAACTGTTTGCTTTGATGTATCTATTGGTACCAAAATTTCGTTCCTTCGAGTTTCGGTTACTATTGAGACAATCAAAACTTTGCTCTTTAGAGTATCGGTTACTATTGAGACAAGTAGCTATTATTACTATAGATTTTATTACCATGAACTGTTTGATTGCTTCAAAATTCAAATATCTTTGAAAAGACTGCAGTATGAAAATACATCAAAAATGCATTTTTTTGACAAAATTGATTTTACTTCAAAAAGTATTTTATTTTTAATTATAAAGGTGACTAGATGTTGCAATTTCCTTTAAAATGAGCTATTATACAGCTCTCTATGATTTTCCAGTGCCCAGCTAGCTGAGGAGGAAAATCAAGCGGAAAGAAAAAAATATCCCGTTTGTGGAGAATAACGTGGTTAAAGTCAATTTTCTTGATTTTCAAGCCAATATATTTTATTTGTTATTCAAGTTTAAGAGTGATAATTTTCCTTAATAGGGGTTTTGGACAAAGTGGTTCTAATGGTGTAATTTTTGTTTTGATCTGACTCTTTTCTTAGGAGTTAGGGGTTTTTATATTTCTTAACTTTGGACGTGATCGTCTCTTAATAGGTTGATAGCTACCGCTGCAACCCAGATGAGATCCTTTTGACTAACACCATTTATGATCAATCCTTATGTCCCACTATACAAGTTTGTATAGGCAAGAGTTCGTTCTTTATTGTACCAATTAATTTGCTTTAAAATGAGCCATTGAACAACTTTCTACGATGTTCCAGTGCCAAGCTATCTCTGGAAAAGAAAAAAAAGAAAATAGAAAGAAAAAAATACGCCGTATAGGCAGAATGTTGTAGTAGCTGCCACTTTTCTTGAATTTCAAGCCAATATGTTTTCCTTGCTAATCAAGCCAAGGAACAGAAAGTTTCCTATACAGGTGTTTCAGACATGGCAGTTCTAATGGTGTACTTTTTGTTTTGATTTGACTTTTTTTTGTTAGGAGTTATGGTTTTTTATATTTCTTAACATTGGACGCGATCGCCTCTTACTAGGTTGCTAGCTACCGCTGTAACCCGGATATTATATTACAAACAGGAAAAAGCCTACGGCCTTTTCTTATTTGAAATAGTAAGAGACAAACCTCAAACGATCAAGTAGCTAACTAAGTCCAATGTATGCAATAAGTTTTTATTCCTATGATCGTCTTTTAATGTAATTTTATAAATAATTTATTTTAGTTACTATAGATTTTTAACCCAATTAATTTCCTTTAAAATGAGCCATTGAACAACTATCTACGATGTTCCAGTGCCAAGCTATCTCTGGAAACAAAGAAAAAAAATATCCCGTTTAGGTTGAATGTTGTAGTAGCTGCCACTTATCTTGATTTTCAAGCCAATATATTTCCCTTGCTGTTCAAGTTAAGTTTGACCATGTCTCACAACTTTATTTTTTAAAACAATAAAAAACTTTTGCGTAAAGAGCGAGGCGTTGAGGAGGGGACAGCCCCTTTCATATACGGAATAATTTCTGTTCGTTTTAAGTTTTAATGTCGCTCCTTACTTTCAGTTTAAAAAACTTGTTTTTTTTATTTAATTCTAATCAAGAATGAGAGAATTTTCAGTTTAGACTTTCCTTATATACTAATTATTACGTCACTCTATTCACGTCATAGCTCTTATATAAAACTATGATGACGTTCATTATTTATCTAGTTGGGTTTCAGACAAGGTATTTCTAATGATGTACTTTTGTTTTGATCTGACTCTATTTTTAGGAGTTTCGGGTTTTTATATTTCTTAGCATTGGACTGATCGTCTCTTACTAGGTTGCTAGCTACTGCTGCAACCCAAATTCACATATATATATATTTATGAGAGGCAGCCTGGCCGAGTGGTCCAAGGCACTGGTGTTAGCCACCAGTCTCTTCAGAGGCGTGGGTTCAATTCTTACCGCTGGTATACGATTATATTTGAAAGACTGCAGTGTGAAAAGACATCAAAATGCAGCTTTTGGTGGAAAAATTTATTCTCTTTTAGAAATAATTTATTTTAGTTACTATAGATTTTTAACCCAATTAATTTCCTTTAAAATGAGCTATTGAACAATCCTCTACGATGTTCCAGTGCCAAGCTATCTCTGGATACAAAAGAAAAAAAAGAAAAAAAGAAAAAAATATCCCGTTTAGGCAGAATGTTGTAGTAGCTGCCACTTTTCTTGATTTTCAAGCCAATATATTTCCCTTGCTGTTCAAGCCAAGGGACAGAAATTTTACTATGCAGGGGTTTCGGACAAGGCGGTTCTAATGGTGTACTTTTTGTTTTGATCTGACTCTTTTTTTAAGAACTATGGGTTTTTATATTTCTTAACATTGGACGTGATCGTCTCTTACTAGGTTGCTAGCTAGCGCTGCAACCCGGATATGTTTGAAAGACTGCAGTGTGAAAAGACATCAAAAATGCAGTTTTTATTGGAAAAATTTTTTCTCTTTTAGAAATAATTTATTTTAGTTACAAAAGGTTTTTAACCCAATTAATTTCCTTTAAAGTGAGCTATTGAACAACCCTCTACGATGTTCCAGTGCCAAGCTATCTGTGGAAAAGAAAACAAAAAAAAAAGAAAAAAAAATATCCCGTTTGGGGAAAATAACGTGGTTAAAGTCAATTTTCTTGATTTTCAAGCCAATATATTTCCCTTGCTGTTCAAGCCAGGGGACAGAAAGTTTCCTATACAGGGGTTTCGGACAAGGCGGTTCTAATGGTGTACTTTTTGTTTTGATCTGACTCCTTTGTTAGGAACTATGGGTTTTTATATTTCTTAACGTTGGACGTGATCGTCTCTTACTAGGTTGCTAGCTATCGCTGCAACCCGCATTGGAAATGAATTTCAGCCCCCCCTATAAATGCCAATTCAGGGTTAGGATAGGTGGTCAATATATACCAAATCATATTATTGAGTTAGGACTATAGTGAATACACCATTCAATGTCTTTTTTATGCTAATTACGAATATAATAAGGATTTTATCAGAAATGAATTTCAGCCCCCCCCTATATATGCCAATTCAGGATTAGGTTAGGTGAGGTATCGCCTATATGGTGGGGGGCTGAAATTCAAAACCTAACCTATATAGGGGGGGGGCTAAGCATCTTAAGCATCCTAAGCATGTTAAGCATCTTAAAAGGCAAGGTGTTTTTCTTGCTAGAACACAAAAAATCATTAAGTGGTATTAATGAACATGATCATAATCAACCGAAAGCCGTCAACGTGAACTCCGATTAACCATCACCAAAGTGTCACAATGCCGTCAGTGTGTCAACACCCCTCGGAAAATAGGGCGGCAAAGGTCAACTGCGAAGATAATTAGCCTACAGAAAAAATTACTAATTGTTCCTTTAGTAGTCACGCAATTAGACTAAAAATTACGATGTTTATGCACAGTTTAAACTAACTACGGTTAAATATCTTAAAATGCGAGATATTTTTCTTGCGAGAACACAAAAATCAGAACACACACTCACACAAAAACTTATACACATACAAAAACTTACTCACACACACAAAAAATCACACACACACACACACACACGTGTGTGTGTGTGTGTGTGTGTGTGTGTGTGTGTGTGTGTGTGTGTGTGTGTGTGTGTGTGTGTGTGTGTGTGTGTGTGTTTGTGTGCACACACACGCACACACGCACACACAAACGCACACACGCACGCACACACACACACACACACACACACACGCACACACGCACACACACGCACACACACACACACACAGCACACACACACAGAACACACACATTAGACAAAAATTACGATATTTATGCAGAGTTTCAACTAACTACGGCTAAGTATCTTAAAAGGCGAGGTATTTTTCTTGCTAGAACACAAAAAATAATTAAGTGGTATTAATGAAAATGATGATAATCAACCGAAAACCGTCAACGTGAACTCCGATTAACCATCACCAAAGTGTCACAATGCCGTCAGTGTGTCAACACCCCTCGGAAAATAGGGGGGGCAAAGGTCAACTGCGAAGATATTTAGCCAACAGAAAAAATTGCTCATTGTTCCCTTAGTAGCCACGCAATTAGACTAAAAATTACGTTATTTATGCACACTTTCAACTAACTACGGCTAAGTATCTTAAAAGGCGAGACATTTTTCTTGCGAGAACACAAAAATCAGAACACACACACACACAAAAACTTACACACGCACTCAAAACACACACACAAAAACACACACACACAAAAAATTACTCACAAACACAAACTCACACACAAAAAAAAAAAAAAACATGCACACAAAAAACACGTCAACAAAAAATCATACACACACACAAAAACATACACACACACACAAACACATACACACACACAAACACATACACACACACAAAAACTTACACACACACACAAAAACAAGCATGCGCACAATAAAATACATACAATCAAAAACTAACACACACAAAAAAACTTACACACAAACAAAAAAACTTACACACACACAATAAAAAAAACACACAAAAAAAAACTAACACAAACACAAAAACTTACACAAACAAAAAAAATTACACACACACAAAATTTACACACGGACACACAATTAGACAAAAATTACGATATTTATGCACAGTTTCAACTAACTACGGCTAAGTATCTTAAAAGGCGAGGTATTTTTCTTGCTAGAACACAAAAAATCATTAAGTGGTATTAATGAAAATGATGATAATCAACCGAAAGCCGTCAACGTGAACTCCGATTAACCATCACCAAAGTGTCACAATGCCGTCAGTGTGTCAACACCCCTCGGAAAATAGGGGGTAAAGGTCAACTGCGAAGATATTTAGCCTAAGAAACTAGAATATGACATTATAACCCATTGCTAATAACTAGTGAAAACCAAGAACTCAAACGCAGATGAACTACTGTTCGCTATTTACTACATTGCAACTACTTTTGCAACATGATAACTTGATAATCCTTTCTAATTTTAACAATTCCTTGCATACATCCTTCAAACATAATAAACTCAGCTTTGGAGAGATTTGAGATTGAACACTAAATTAAACAAATGAAAGAATTCACTTTTAGGGTTAAAAAGTGCGCACAGAAAAAAAAGCAAATATAATAGTCGTTTAAAATCTCCCTTCCCCCCAACCTAAAAGATTTAAGGGGGAACATATTTTCAAGGTTTTATTCTAATTGAACGATCATACCTTTTCATGAGTGAGGAGTCGTTCACATTAGAATGGGAATAAAAGTCAAACATATGCACAAAGAGCGAGAAATTTTATTTTTTCTTCTTAATTACAACAGAAAACTTATTTTTAATTTTGATGTTTTGCCTTTTTTTTCAAATCATGCCATAAATATCCGTTTGAATAGACCCTCACTTATCAGTTTAAATCGATTTGAGTACCGGTTCGATTTGAACAGCAAACATTCTTTCTAGTCTTTAGACTTTTCAAGCTTAATAAACTTTATTACGGTATGTAATTTGTGGGGACTAATTCATTTTAAATATTTGCAATTGGAATAAAAAGCAAATACTTTGTGGACTTACTAGCTACCACAGACCCAGAAGGGCCGAATTCACATTTCGTCGGCTGGGAGGATGATTGTCGTATCTGACTCGAGACGAGTTTCAAGAAAAACGCGATTGAAGTTTGAAACGCGATATCTTTTTTATTTAATGACGAAACCAGAATTTTTTTTATCTCGACTGTAGTCGCACTCAAGGGCTACAACCTGGTTGAAATTTCGTTCACCTGGAGCAACTGGATATTGAGATATTGCTTGTTGATAAACAGATACGACAAAACGCTCGCGGAAATTTCTTTTTACGGAAAACCAATACGACAATTTTGCTCTGAAAACTAGCAGCGTAAATGTCTTATCTCTTAGGAACTCAGTTTTGCAAGCTTTAAATTTTAATCAATTTCGAATATAAAAGCATAAGAAAAACTCAGCACTACTTCGGGTACAAAGAAACATCGTTCCAACGAAACTGGACCTACTTTTTTATGTTTTATCGAAAAATGCTTTGTAGTATGCTTGGTCCTCCAGCGGCATGAACTTTAGGAGGCTTTTCACGTCCTTGATCTTTTCCTCAGGCAAGGAAGAGAGCCTAGGGAGTGGGCCTGGCTCAAGTAACTCCTCAATCACAGTAACTTTGGAGACTCCCCTTCCTTTTTTAACTACTGCAGCCTCGGGTGCAATCTTCACCAGTTCATGTGAGGCAGAGCCAAAATTCTCCTTGTAATACACTCTTTTGTGCTCAGTTGAAACAAATCTCAGTTCCTTGACTTTTGTGAAGGGAACTTTCGAATATCCTTTGTATTCTTTGGAGCAGCTCTGAAAATCTAAGAAGTCAGAACTTTTCATTTGGATCACAATGTACGGTTCCTTTTTCCTAGCTTTAATCATAAGTCGAGTGAGGGTCAGAGGTGAATGAATTTCCAATTTAGCAAAGTAATGTTCGATGGCACTATGGACAGCGTCCACTTCTTGGATCGATGAGTGTCCTGGCTCGCAAAACTTCATTGTAATGGACTGAACATGGGGGAGCTTTTACAAAGTATCCTGCATTTGGTAGCTCATGATACTGTTCCTATTTTGCGGGACACAGGAGTCAGACCACGTTATAAGCTCTTTGATATTTGGATGCCCTGAAAAGACTTTTGACAATATAGCCGCCACTGCACTTGCAATGTCATTTCCGGTCCGCCCTCCAATCAACTCAGACCAGAGAGCACAATAGATCTCCTTTTTCGTCTGTTTACTTGGATCTGGTTCAGCACTGTCCTTGTAATGCAGCACAGCAGTCAAGTTATAAGTATTGATCTTTCTTTTGTAAAAGAAACAAGATGCGTTCCCTCTTGGCAATGCAAATACATTTTCCAGATCAAAACAGAGGACTGGCTTGGTAAGCAATCTATCCATATCTCTTTCTACTTTGGTTTCTGCTTTTGACCTTTTATGATTTTCAAAAATAGCTCGTTTTTCGTCAGATACCGTAGTTCCATTCCTGCGTGCAACATCAAATTCTTCGCACAAATCACACCGGTCATTTTTGGTGTGTGGAACGACAAGTTAAATTCCGTATTGAACACTTTCCTGTATACAGTTTCTGAGGCACTCTTGCGGCCCTCATCTTCGCACTTTTCACAATATAAGCTATACATCCGAGCCATGTTCAAGTTAGACTCCAAATATTGTTTGGAAGTCTCAGCCCTTCGATAGTGGGACTCGATCTTTGGAAAGGAGTTAATGTGGTTACGTATGAAGTCCATGTCTTCCTCTGATGTTTTGTTTTTGGCGATCTTCTTCCTTGGAGGCGTGGGCGTTCCGCAGGTATTCTTCTGCTCGTGAGCGTAGTGCACTCTCCTCTCGGTTATGTCGAACGTTGTCAGATAAAAAGATCTGCAAACCTGCCTTTCTTTTCCGTTGATGACAACAAAATACTGGTAGGTGTTTTTCCTCCTTGTCACTTGTTTTTTTGTTTTTCTTCTTAGGCAGGCACTTTGTGGTTTTCAGATAAAACATTTTCTTCATTTCAGCAGACAATTTCCAGAAATTATCAAAAGCATTCTGTCTTTTTTCGGGTGGGATTTTGTGACATTCGTAGAAGCAATCTTCAGTACACTTTGAAGGCTGCACAGAACGGACTCTGCTATGCGTTTTCTTAGTCTTGGGGTTAACGTAGGCAGTCCCATCATTATTTGCTGTCTTGATCTTAGTTTTTATCCATTCGCTTTCATTCCTCAATCTTTTTCTCGTTGATTTTTTTTCCAGGGTCAACGCCTTCTGTGCCATTCCTATTTCCAGCTACAGGCTCTGTAAAAGAATTTGAACCTCTCTCGACATCTTCAAAATAACTAGTTTCATTATTCCGATTAGCTTGTCCATAATCAGTCGAAACATAAACCAAGGACAACGGGGACTCGGAAAGAACTCTTTCACCTGCATCAGCAAAGCTTGACTCGTCTTTGTAAGAAATGATGCTCGGTTCATTTGCTGATGAGCACTCAGCAATACTCGGTGCATATTCCGAATCTTCGTCAGAATTCTTAAGGTCTTCGTCAGAGCTGTAAAAGAAAAAAAAAATTATAGTGGTTACTCCAGCGATGGGCTCAGTGAAGAACTGCAGGTCAGGAAAATGAAATTTTCAGTAGACTAAAGATAGGCTTTGTAAGGATAGACTAGTCTAGGCCTAGTAATAGCAAAACATATTTTTAGCTCTAATATTTATTAAAGGGAGAAATCAGATAAAGAAAAAAAGGAAATATACCATTAGATTTTCTATTTCCTTGTCTATTCCCCCACAAAGCCAGATACACCTTTAGGCTTAACAAAACAGTTTGATTTTTCTTTAAACTAGCTTTATTTGGTAATACACATCAGCTGCTGATGAAGAACTGGGTATATTATCCAAGCACCCCTGGTGTTTGGATAATCACTAACTTTGGACAAGCAACCGAGCATAATTTGATTCAAATAGAGCCTATATTTCCAAGCAAGCTCTTAGTCTTGCATATGTATAGATTTAGATTACCTTGTTGGGATTAGCTCAATTTGATCTCAGAAACTTTTTATACTGAAAATTAAGCTTAAAGAAAAGTTAGCAAACCCTAGTAGCCTATTTTTCTTTACAGCACATGTCTGGGATTGAATCTATTTATGTTTGAGTGGTTTTGTATCCTACAAGGCCTATAGGATCATGTGTTTAAGATTGGGCAGTATTTTCTAGAATTAGCCTTAGGCTATGCTTAAACTAAATTGTGTATTTGTCATTAGACTCTACTATTAACTATCAATGCATTCAAAACATTCAGCAATCCATATGGCTAAAATATTCAGCCTAATCAAATAGCCTAGGCTAGCCTACTTGTTCAAGAAAATTTGATACTTCCTTTGAGTTCTGCAAATTAGCAAATCGCATTATGAGATGGTGCAGTGGTACAATAATGTGCGTAAATAGACAAGACAATTCTGTTATCTAGGAATAGAACCATATTCCTAATTCAATGCTGTTTCCAAATCAAACTATATATGCACCAAAAATCATAACAAATCAGGTAGCCTATTTGATATACTCTTGGGTAAAGGTGCAGTGTAGCTCCCCCTGTACTATAGGGTGCAGACACCCTACTCTATACTATACTATAGGGTGCAGAGGCCTAGAAGAAATCGACACTTTACCTGCCAAATTCATCAAAAATTGCTTCAAAATCCCTCGCCAAGTTTTTCCTTGGACGCGCCATTTTCTTCTTTTTCTCTGAAGTGCGTGACGGCAAAACAGCCAGATACGACAATTTTCCAATACGACAATTTCGCTAGCGGATTATCAGCGATAAT
This sequence comes from Artemia sp. Qi Xiang Cuo, assembly GCF_049724085.1. NCBI lineage: Eukaryota > Metazoa > Arthropoda > Branchiopoda > Anostraca > Artemiidae > Artemia > Artemia sp. Qi Xiang Cuo. The sequence continues at coordinate 104,335,040 of NC_142794.1, read as the reverse complement.
GTCCGATACGACAAATGGTTTTTGGTCTTTTACTCAGGAACGGTAGCCAGTAGAGCAAAACAAAAAGCAGATTCAGATTCTACGCAAAATTTTACACTAGATGGCATTCATAACTCAATTTTGGCCGGAGATGCCTAATACGACAATCATCCTCCCAGCCGACGATTTTAGAGACAAAAAGTGCACACAAAAAAAGCAAATATAATAGCAATTTAAACCCCCCCCCCCCAAATCAAAAATTTCGGGGGGACATATTTTCATTGTATTTTGAATATTTCCCTTTGGAAAACACACCGAAAAGCCATATTAAGAGCTAAATTTGTGAGCTTTTTCACTGACAATTCTGTTTTAGCCAAACATTTATAATCAAGGGAACATAGTTCATTGTATTTTACATATTTTTGGTTGGAAAACACACTGAAAGGTCATATTATTTAAACTTACATCAAACGTTGGGGAGCATACATTTGAAGAACTATCCATAGGTTAGGAGTAAGGTTTCTCCACGTTTAAGTTAGGTTAGATTAGGTTAGCTTAACATGAACGCTCATGATAAGCTAACCTAATCTAACCTAACTTAAACGTGGAGAAACCTAACTTCTAACCTAACCTGACCTAGCCTAACCTATGGTTTTGGTATTTCTATGCAATATTGTGTAATTTTGTGGTTATGCTAGTTTAGAATAAACTTCAACTTCAGGGGGGGGGGTTTCAAGAGTTAGGATTGAGGCGGTGGGCAGCCCCACTCCTAAAGACTTTTCTTTCTAGTCTTGCATATCAAAGTTAAAAACCATAGTTTTCATGCTCCCTCCTGTGAATTGGTCCCTATCAACTTTAATTTCCAATCAAATGAGCCTTTTTCATAGTTTCTGTGACGACTCCTTTTATACGAAGTGTCTAGTTAAAAACCATAGTTTTCACGTCCCCTAATGTGAATTGGACATTAGCCACTTTAATTTCATATCAAATGAGCCTTTTTCAAAGTTTCTGTGACGACTCCTTCTATATGAAGTGCCTAGTTAAAAACCATAGTTTTCACGTCCCTCCTGTGAATTTGGCATTAGCCACTTTAATTTCCTATCAAATGAGCCTTTTTCAAACTTTCTGTGACGACTCCTTCTATATGAAGTGCTCGGCTATGTAGAAAAACCAAAACACTATGTTGTGTTCCTAATCATTCTTTACTTAGACAGCACTAGCACTCTGTATATGAATGGTTGCAATTCCTTTTTTTCTTATTTTTATGCGTTTCTGTTCTTTTCTGGTTTTAATCTGTATTGAAAATGTCTCGTTTGTCACAAGTAGACTATATGATATAAGAAGTATTGTTTTGAATCCTTCCCCCGTGACTGTATGTGGTAATTCCCGCGAGTGTTAAGTGATAGATAGAAAGGTAATTATTGTTCTAAGAGCGTCATCTAGTATGATTTTCACAAATAGATAACCGTTAGGTCAGTATATTTCAGGGTTCTGAAGTTTTAGAAATCAGTAGAAGCTGAAATATAGAACAACATATGAAATAATGGGTAGTTCTTCAAATGTATGCTCCCCAACGTTTGATGTAAGTTAAATAATATAACCTTTCAGCGTGTTTTCCAACCAAAAAATATGTAAAATACAATGAACTCTGTTCCCTTGATTATAAAGGTTTGGCTAAAACGGAATTGTCAGTGAAAAAAACTCAAAAATTTAGCTCTTAATATGGCTTTTCGGTGTGTTTTTCAAAGTAAAATATTCAAAATACAATGAAAATATGTCCCTTCAGAAATTTTTGAGTTTGGGGGGGTGGGGTAGATTTTAAATTGCTATTATATCTGCTTTTTTTGTGTGCACTTTTTGTCTCTAAAATGTGAATTCGGCCCTTCTGGGTCTGTGGTAGCTAGTAAGTCATCACAGAATTTGCTTTTTATTCCAATTGCAAATTTTTAAAATGAATTAGTCCCGACAAATTACATACCGTAATCAAGTTTATTAAGCTTGAAAAGTCTAAAGACTAGAAAGAATGTTTGCTGTTCGAATTGATCCGGTACTCAAATCGAGTTAAACTGATAAGTGAGGGTCTATTCAAACGGATATTTATGGCATGATTTGAAAAAAAATGTTAAAACATTAAATTAAAAAATAAGTTTTCAGTTGTAATTAATAAGAAACACTAAAACTTCTCGCTCTTTGCGCATAAGTTTGACTTTTATTCCCAATCCAATGTGAACGACTCCTCACTCCTGAAAAGGTAAGATCGCTCACTTAGAATAAAACCTTGAAAATACGTTCCCCCTGAAACTTTTTAGTTTGGGGGAAGGAGATTTTAAACGACTATTATATTTGCTTTTTTTTTCTGTGCGCACTTTTTAACTGTAAAAGTGAATTCTTTCATTTGTTTAATTTAGTGTTCAATCTCAAATCTCTCAAAGGCTAAGTTTATTATGTTTGAAGGATGTATGCAAGGAATTGTTAAAATTAGAAATGATTATCAAGTTATCATGTTGCAAAAGTAGTTGCAATGTAGTAAATAGCGAACAGTAGTTCATCTGCGTTTGAGTTCTTGGTTTTCACTAGAAGTACGATTTTCGCAAATAGATAACCGTTAGGTCAGTATATTTCAGGGTTTTGAAGTTTTAGAAATCAGTATAAGTTGAAATATAGAACAATATATAAAAATAATGGATAGTTCTTCAAATGTATGCCCTCCAATGTTTGATGTAAGTTCAAATGATATGACCTTATGGTGTGTTTTCCAACAAAAAATATGTAAAATACAATGAACTATGTTCCCTTGATTATAAAGGCTTGGCTAAAAGGAATTGTCAGTGAAAAACTCACAAAGTTAGCTCTTAATATGGCTTTTTGGTGTTTTTTCCAAAGGAAAATATTCAAAATACAATGAAAATATGTCCCCCCCCCAGAAATTTTTGAGTTTGGGGGAATGGAGATTTTAAATTGCTATTATATTGCTTTTTTTTTGTGCACTTTTTGTGTCTAAAATGTGAATTCAGTCTTTCTGGGTCTGTGGTAGCTAGTACATCCACACAGAATTTGCTTTTTATTCCAATTGCAAATATTTAAATTAAATTGTTTAATAGTTTTACATCAATAGTTAGCTCTATAAGAAAGTTTTTGAAAGGAAAAGACCACCGCTCCTACAAATTATATACCGAAATCAAGTTTATTATGCGTGAAAAGCCTAAAGATTAGAAAGACTGTTTGCTGTTTAAATCAAATAGGTACTCGATTTGCGTTAAACTGATAAGTGAGGGTATATTCAAACGGATACTTTTGGCATAATTTGAAAAAATTGTATAACAAAAAGTTAAAAGATAAGTTTTCAGTTTTAATTACTAGAAAACAATAAAACTTCTTGATCTTTGATCATGAGTTTTGCTTTTTTTCCCAATCCAATGTGAACGAGTCCTCACTCCTGAAAAGGTAAGATCGTTCACTTAGAATAAAACCTTGAAAATACGTTCCCCAGAAATTTTTGAGTTTGGGGGGGGGGGAGATTTTAAACGACTATTATATTTGCTTTTTTTCTGTGCACACTTTTTAACTCTAAAAATTGAATTTTTTAATTTTTTGAATTTAGTGTTCAATATCAAATCTCTCCATGGTTGAGTTTATTATCTTTGGAGGATGTCTGAAAGGGATTGTTAAAATTAGAAATGATTATCAAGTTATCATGTTTCAGCGGTAGTTGCAATACAGTAAATAGCGATCAGTAGTTCATATGCGTTTGAGCTCTTGGTTTTCACTAGTTATTAGTGAAGGGTTTTAATGTCTTATTTTAGCTTTTTAGGCAAAATATTTTTACAGTTGACCTTTACCCCCAATTTTCCGAGAGATGTTGACACAATGACGGCATTGTGACACTTTGGTGATGGTTAATCGGTGTTCTCGTTGACGGTTTTCGGTTGATTATAATCATTTTCATTAATAACACTTAATGATTTTTTGTGTTCTCGCAAGAAAAATACCTCGCCTTTTAAGATA